>NC_081407.1:391860978-392167228 GCF_030272615.1 Cryptomeria japonica | reverse complement strand
TATGTGATTCATATTTTCTTATGATGATTTGATGGTAACTTGCTATGTGCTAACTCTATCCCATGGTTATAGTGGATATGATGCTTATGATAGTGCTTGGTGTCATGATTGTCTTCTATTGTGGTTTTGTTAGGGATGATGTCATACCACTCATTTATGAGAATGATATGGTGTTGTGAATCCCTTCCACTTGTTTGATTATTTCATGATTATAT
The DNA here is from genome assembly GCF_030272615.1 of Cryptomeria japonica. Lineage (NCBI taxonomy): Eukaryota > Viridiplantae > Streptophyta > Pinopsida > Cupressales > Cupressaceae > Cryptomeria > Cryptomeria japonica. The sequence continues at coordinate 392,167,013 of NC_081407.1, read as the reverse complement.
GCTATTATGTTGTTCAGTGGCGGTGACAGGTTTGCAGATACCAGACATTGACTCCACTTGGCTTCACAGGTTTGAGTGTGTCTTTATCCCAATGGCAAGTTGAGTGGAGGTGACATGAGATCCCATTTTACACTATAGGCTTAAGTTGATACCCTTGTTAGTTAGTGTCTTGGTGTGTGACATCATGTTAGTATCATGTGGTATGTGTGATTATTATTATTGGAGATTTATTATTTATTAATGTTAATTTTATTGAAGATTTATATTTAGTTAATGATTTAATATTTATTTGAGCATTTATATTATTTGATTTAATTATTTTATTGTGAGCCTTTCTATTTATTATGATTTATTATTTATTTGGGTTTATTTTACTAGGCTTTTATATTTTATTTATTTTCCATTTTTTCCATTTGGTTTATTCATTATTGACTCTACCTACCCTATTTTATGATTGGTGGAGAGATTGGGTAAGTTTAAATAATATTATTTTATTATTGTACCTCGATATTTGGCATGGTTGGTATGAAATATGATATTTTTAATTATTTTTTATTGGCCGACATATTTCATAGATTTTGACAGAGTCTTATTTATGGAGTTTTATGAGCTTTGTCGGGGGTTGGCTGGACTGGTGAATTATTCGAATGCTATTGTTCTGTTAAGTATTTTTTGCAAATAGGGATTGTGGGAGATTGGCTTGGATTTTTTGATTGTTGGATTGATGCGCTTCATCAACCTTCTCAAAACCATCACTTCTATTATCCAGGTCGAGAGATTTTTTTAATCCCTCTTATGCAATTTTCATTTTGAAGGGACTGTTTGCTTTATGCCTGTAAAAGATTTCAAAATGTTGAATAAATATTGATTTTTCAATTATTATGTTGGCTGTAGAATTGTTACTTGGGAGGTGATTTTGATATTTTGGTTTTTGTGGAAATTTTTCTGTGACTGAGCATTGTCGTGGACCTTGAGTCTTATAGTTTGGTTTTGCCTGAAGATTTCGGATGCATTGCCAAGATGGAATTGTTAGTTTGTATTTTTTATTATCTTGTGATGTTGTAATAGTGGATGTTCTGGGTCTTTGAGTGTGATAGTCTTTGTGTGTTGTCCGTAATAGTCCTAGCATGTCGAGTTATGTTGTATCTGCATTGATTTATTCATTTCCCTTATTGGCCTATTCTATGCTATGTTTCAAGTTGAATGTTGTCCCATGAATTTGTATTAGATGTTGTACTTGGATTTTTATACCTTAGTTGCAACTTATCATTCTATTTTTCAGAATGTGTAAACCCTAAATGCGCTAAATCATTTGAAAGAATTGTTGGAAGTGTGTATGCACTACACCAAAGGGTGCATGTGTTGTTTAGCTGAGCATATGCGCTACCAAATTAGGTGAAGGTGCTTGTCTGTGGTGCATAAGAGTCATTTTGTGTATTGAATGTGCTACCCTATTGAGCATATGCATTGTAAGTCAGGTCAAAAGCACTACAGAACATGTCAAATGCATTGTTCTATTCCTTATTTGTGTTGCAGAAACTCACATAGGTGCTAAACTGTCTAACAGGAACGTTGCACTAGTTTATGAAGGTGTTGTTTCAAACTGGTTTACTTGGCTTTCTATTTTGGTTTCTCGACAGTCCAGAGGTTGTGTTTGATACTTATGAGTTCCCTGAGATTTTCTGAGATTTGGATTATTGATTGAGGTTGGATATTTGTATTATATGTGTTAAGCAAGATGATTGATACTTTGTTGTTGCATTGGGCTGATTTGGTTATTTGTTGGATGTTGTGTATTTTCATGATTGCCCTTGAGGTTGTGGTATTGGCATTGTTATGCATCTATTTGATGATTATTATTGTGGATTGGACACCTTGGTTACCTGGGTTATGTTTCGAGAGCCCTTTTGTACTTGCATTTATGTATGTTGTTAGCGTAAGGTCTAGGAGAATTCTTAGGGAGAGTGGGCTTCCATGAGACTATCGAGGTCATGAGGAATGGACCGCTAGGATTCCTTGTGTTAGGAGCCAAGGTCTAGACCATTGGGATTGCTCTTTGGGAGTTTATTGTATAATCAAGTCATAAATTAATAAGTTAAATCAAAGGAGGGATGGGTAGAAGCAATTCATATTAATAAGATAAGTAATGTATTGATGGTACCCCATCTCATGTTTTGGAGTGCTAGTACAAACTCAGCATAAGGTATGGGAAGATCTTATAACTGGATGAACCGAACTCCCTTCATTTTCTCAAGTTGAGATGGTTCCACATGTGTATCATGGATGCCTGGAACAGGGAGCCTTAACTCCCCTTACCTAGGATATCCTTTGGTGATAGCATGTGGTGACACTCTTCCCTACATGTAGATCCTAGTTCCTTATGTCTTGTTGTTGTGGTGTGTTGTGTTTGGGAGTTTTGTTCATGTGATTGTTTTCCCATTTGAGGAGGTTTTGGTTGTATCCCTTGGTTGCTAGGTGTCAACCTATATCTAGAGTGTGTGTGGGATCATGTGTCATTGTCTGTAGCATGATGGGTGGTTCCTTGTGGTTCCACATGGTCGAGTGGTTTGATGCCTTCTTCCATTGGGATGTTCTCTATTGGATGTTCTTATGCATGGATGTGGATTCTTATCTCCTAAGCTTATGGTTGGATTCTTGGAGCAGATTGATGTAATATGATTCATCTGACATATATGTTAGTAGGATTCATAAGATGGTTGTATTTGCATATTGAGAACTATGTATCTTGATGTTATGGAATGTTGTGTTCATATGTAATGTGATAAAGGAGATTGAATATCGAGAGAATGATATATGTAATAGGACATGTTGTTGTAATTATTGCTCAATCTATGTTGTATCATGGATATTGTTTATTTATGTAAGTAAGGATTTGGAATCATGGTTGAATAAAACAAGTTATTGGATTAGGCTTGGATGGAATAGAGTTAATTCTCTTAATGTTCTTATCCTTTGAATGTGGATATGTATTTAGTATTATGTTGGATGTGTGTGTTTATTAGTGTTATTTATGAAAATGGATAGATATGTTGTAGGGATGTTTAGTAATGGATTAATGATGGTATGAAGTTAATAAGAGAATGAGAATTAAGAACGTTTAGATTGGTGCTATTAAAATGAATCTAAGGGGTTCAATGGCATTTGTATAGTAAATTGGATGTGTTCATGTTAATCAAGTTAATGGATGATCTCTTGTCTTATTGTAAGAAGTAATGGAAGAAGAAATGTTAGTTTGTATTGGATTATGGTAGTGATTATGATATCATGTTCTTAATGTGCAGTTTAAGTAATGTTGTTGGGATACCCTAGGGAATGATAATTGATGAGTTGTATTTATTTCTTCTTTCATATTTTGATTTTATCACTATGCTGAAATTTGATTATGTACATATCTAGTAAATGGTTGTTTAATGCATATGTGTAATCTAGTTGCATATGTTGCATTAGCTAGTAATGTAAAAATAAATAAATAAATAATCTATTTGCATGTTAGATGGTTATATTTCTCTAGGGTGTTTTGGTGGGGATTACAAAAATGGAGTATAGAGAGAGAGAGAGAGAGAGAGAGAGAGAGAGAGAGAGAGAGAGAGAGAGAGAGAGAGAGAGAGAGAGAGAGGGGGGGGGGGGGGGGGGAGATAGAAAGATAAAGATAGAGATAGGAAGTGATATATATATATATATATATATATATATATAGAGAGAGAGAGAGAGAGAGAGAGAGAGAGAGAGAGAGAGAGAGAGAGAGAGAGAGAGAGAGAGAGAGAGAACAATCAAATGACATGCTAACCTCAATATAACTCCCCAAGAATACATGTATCCTTAAATTATTGGCATGAAATGAGTAATCAAAAGTTGTTTGCTCTCTCACTCTAAACATTTAGTTTAGGTTTTAAGTTGAAATTTGTTTTATTATAGAAATTAGAATAAAATTCAAATGTAATTATTCTACAATAGATAAGATTTTAAGAAGACAAAATGTATAGCTTAAATTAATTCTAATATCTTTTAATTATTATTTTCAATTCCATAAGAAAACATAAATAATTAAAATAAAATTTGAACTTAATAAAAATTAATCCTTAAAAGAAGAAGAAGTAGAATAAATTTAAAAGCAAGATAAAATATCTAATAAAAGAAGATAACATTAAAACATATTCTTATCAAAAGAAGTTAGTAATAAAAGAATTATTTTAATTCAAAATATAATTATTCTAGGATAATTAAAATTTTAATAGGACAAACAATTATAAATTAAATTAATTATAATAATTTTCAATGGGCCCTTAGTCTACTGGTAAAGTTGAATGGCTCCAAATGAGCCCACGAGGGATCAAGTTTCAGTGAGTGCAAGGCTCTAACATCATAAGGGATGAGGTCATGATTGTGCCTTGGATGAATTTGGCAGAATGGATACCCCTCACTCATTGTCTCTTAGCCGAAGAGGTTTCCGTCTATAGGCTCATGCCCCTGTATGGGGTGGCAAAAAATACTTTGTGAATGCCCTCATTGGGCTAGTGTGCTCATAGGTCTGGACCTCAATAAAAATAAAAAAATTAAACTTAATGAAAAATTAATCCTTAAAAGAAAAAGATGAAGAAAAATAATTAGAATTAGAATAAAGATAATTCTTTCTTTTTCAATATATATATATATATATATAGACTTAAAAAATGATAGAATACCCTCTCCTCTCAACTATGTTACTTGATTTTCTTTTATCTTTGTAAAATCAAATCTCATGTACCCTTATAGTATATCAAGGGTATCCCCCTAGATGATCTTGTAAATCCTATATTAATACTCTTCAATCACGTTTTCTTGTAGTGCACTAAATGTGGATTACATTTAGAAGTTACTCACATCATCCCATGGGAAGTGATAGTAGTAGACCATGGATAGGCACTTTGCAATCCTCCCATGCACTAGGCTGTGAACAAGACTTTTTTCCTTACAAATTAAGGTCTTGAATAAGGGTTGAGACTACCCCTCCTCAAAGGTGGTATATTTGTGAGCATAGAAGGATTGACATGATTCTACATGATTAGTTTTTAGGAAAATATTTATGTGTATTGCATGTCTATTAATGTTAGATCAACCCTCTCTACTTTAACATTAAAAGGGGAAACTAAATTAAATTCTAAGTCAAAATATGTGGTCTAAAATATGATCCTAAGTTAGAAAATTAAATTCATAAGCTTGAGTCAAAACATCAACAATAGCCAAACTAAATCATCTCCAACCTTAGATCACTTAACCCATACATATTAAACCGGGTTAAACTCTAGGTCAAACCAACCCAATTTTAACATAGCCTAATTCTTGCAAATCGTCAGAGTCATATCACATCTAGGAAACATAAAACCATATCAAAACATCTTGTACACAATCAAGTCCATAATAAGCCACATCTTTCCATGAGTTTTTGAGTCCAAAATTTTACCTCGAAACATTAATTATCTTTGAAAATTCAAACAAGAGTCTAAATTTTTGCATGTCCCCACTAGTCACACGTAGCCAAGATTAACAAAAAATGATAAATTAGACCACTCTCATGTACCACTTCATGAGCATGATGATGATAGTGATAGTCTCCATATCCAATGCCTATCCAAAAATTTATTGAAACACATTCTGAGAAAATTCTTCAAGAACTCATGTTATGAGGAGCTCAATTATCAAGTGAATTTAACCTTGAAACATTGAAAAAATAAGATCCCCCTCATGTAAACAATAGTGAACAAGAATTTTGTCCTTACAAATTGAGGTCTTGAATAAGGGTTGAGACTACCCCCTCCTCAAAGGAGGTATATTTGTGAGAATAGTTCAAGATTGATGTGATTCTACATGATTAGTTTTTAGGCAAATATTTATGTGTATTTAATGTCTATTAACGTTAGATCAACCCTCTCCACTTTAACACTAAAAGGGGAAACTAAATTAAATTCTAAGTCAAAATATGTGGTCTAAAAAATGATCCTAAGTTATAAAATTAAATTCATAAGCTTGAGTCAAAATGTCAACAATAGCCAAACTAATTCATCTCCAACCTTAGGTCACTTAGCCCATATTTATTAAACCAGGTTAAACTCTAGGTCAAACCAACCCAATTTTAACATAGCCCAATTCTTGCACATCATTAGAGTCGTATCACATCTAGGAAACATCAAACCATATCAAAAAATCTTGTACACAATCAAGTCCATAATAAGCCACATCTTTCCATGAGTTTTTGAGTCCATAATTTTACCTTGAAACATTAATTATCTTTGAAAATTCAAACAAGAGTATAAATTTTGCATGTCTCCACTAGTCACACGTAGCCAAGAAAAGAAAAAAATGATAAATTAGATCACTCTCATGTACCACTTCATGAGCATGATGATGATAGTGATAGTTTCCATAACCAATGCCTATCCAAACATTTATTGAAACCCATTATTACAAAATTCTTCAAGAACTCATGTTATGAGGAGCTCAATTATCAAGTGAATTTGACCTTGAAACATTAAAAACATAAGATCCCCCTTTTGTAAACAAAAGTGGAGCTCATAAAACACATGAAAATGACACTACTTTTTAGAATCTTAAAACTAAGGAAACAAGCAAGGGGATACATTTTGGAAAAAATCCTATCATGAGTCCCATTGAGAAATTTTAATACTTGACCAATAATATTTTTTTATGTCCTCCTCAGCTCACCATAATAGTGTTAACCATCTAGATCTTTAGTACATAAAAAAATGATGGATATTAAGGAAACCCTCAAAAATATTCAACTAGGTGCGCCATCTTGTTTTTTCCTCAACTCAAAATCATGATTATTACAAGGTTTGAAAATGAATTTACCAATTATGCCGAAATTTACCCAAATACACCGAAACTAGTTAACTAGTTCTTACACAAACAGGAAAGAAAATTAATAAAATTTCAAAAGAACATCATCAAATTGATTTTTTGATATGAAAATTAGATGTAAAGCTTAGAAAAATATAATTTTATAACAACAATAGAATTATAGCTTCACATTCCCCAAATCTCTCACAAATCTGCAAAATTATACCAAAACTAGGCTACCCAATTTGCCCCAAACTTCATGAATTAAAATAATTTACTCATGAATGAAAATAATTGCATATGGGATTGATTATAGATTCAATAATAGGAACACACTTTTTTAATACCTCCATAAGAATAAAAAATAATATAGCAAATTACACAACTACGCTTGAAGAACTCCTAAAACAACACACAAAGAGCACCCACACACTAAAAAACAAGAAACCATCAAAATCCAAACTTCCATAAGCCCAAATGAAATATTTGAATGGGAATTATCTCTAAAATGAAAGGTTTTTCATTCTTTGATTACTCAAAGATCATGGGTTTTCATCCACAATCCTTCTCCTTCAACGGGTTTTCATCCATTGTAGAAGTTGTCTACAAATCTGTAAATATGAGAGAAGAGAATGATCAACAACAACCTTCCAAATGATGAAAACATGATATGTATATCCACCAAGAAATATTTGGGAGCCCAAATACAATAACCAAAAGGCAAGCATGGCTGTTAAGTTTCCCCCAAAATTCCCTCCATTTATAATAGTCAATTCTTTCCTGGAACTTCTTCATTACCACCAAAGGGCACAAATTCCAATACCTCAAAATGGGCATTATAAGAAATTAATATAATACTTAATTATCTTCTTGGCTTTAAAAATGAATTGATAATGATAAATATTAAATGAATATTTCTTCTTATTCTTACCCGATAAACCCACAAAAGAAAAATGGGTTAAGTAATTGCCAAAATTAATTTTAAATAAATGGGAACATGAAAATTTAGATCACTCTCACATACCATTTCATGAGTGTGTTGATGATAGTGATTGTCTCCATAACCAATTCCCATCCAAAATTTTATTGAAACACATTGAAAGAAAATCCTTCAAGAAATCTTTCTATGAGGGGCTCAATTATCAAATGAATATGACCTTCAAACATAAGAGCCCCCTCATGTAAACAATAGTGGATCTATCATTTGTCAACAATTTCCCGCTCTGCAACTTTTGAATTTTGAACCTTCCCTGTCCATGGTGGCTCCTGCGGGTGTGGTAAAATCTCCCCCACCAGCTGACCTTGATCCCCTTCTGGATTCTGTGTTGCTGACAACTTCTGTCGCATCCCTGCCTAACCTTTCGGTAGATGCAAATTTTGGCTCTGTTAATAAACCATTTTTTAACACCTCCTTGAAGGAAGTGACTGCTAACTGTCCTAAAATTGTCGTGTTTTAGGATAATCCTAAGGATTCCATCCCTAAACTCAAGGATTTTGTCACTCATGATGAGCCAAAAGATAAAGGGTCCCCTGTTGATAGCACAACTGTCAAGGGCTAGAAAAAAGTGTTGATGGGGAAAGCTTTAAGGGAGGTGGACCCCAATTTTGTTCCTATCCACTTACAAATTGAGGAAGGGATGACTATTGAGCTCCCTAACAAAGTCTTGGACCACATTCAGCTAAACATGAGCAACACTCTGGTGGAAATTTTTTCTCTCTTCGACTTATAGTGGAAATGGTTAGGAAATGGGTTTTGGACAAATGGAGATTGAAAGGAAGTGTCTCAGTTACTGTAATGTCTGGGTATCTCTTCCTCTTTAAATTTAGAGGAAGACATTGCTATGGTCCTCTCTAGTTGATGGACCTATGGCAGATGCAACTTATCTCTCTGTAGATGGAAGGGTGGTTTTGACCCGACAGTTGAACTGCAAAAGTCAACTCTACTTTGGGTCCGCCTTTCGGGGCTCCCTCTTGAATATTGGGATGAAGCCATTTTCAAATGGATTGGAAACACCTTTGGGCACTATATGGGTGTTGACGACATAACGAGAACCAAATCTAGACTAGCGCTTCTATGTATAGGCTACAATCAACAAGAATATTCCTAACTTCATTACTCTCAAGTATAGGTTGGGAAGCTAGACTCAGGCCCTAGTCTATGAAAATGCTACCCTCTTGTGCTAGAAATATTACAAGGTGGGTCATATAATCTCTCAGTGCAAAGTTCAAGACCCCAATCCTCTTAAGCTCAAAGGTCATGCAGTTGAGGAAGGTCCCAGTAATGACATTGCTTCCATGGAGGGACCTGAGACTAGTTGTGATACATCCATAAAAAGGTAAGAAATGAAGGTTCTCTCATGGAATACGAGGGGCCTAAATAACCCGCAAAAGCAGTATGCACTTAAGAATTGTATCTTTCAAAATAAATTTGAGGTCCTCCTTCTCCAGGAGGTCAAAATGATTGAAGCTCCCTTTACTTTCATTTTTGGAAAAAATTGGCCTGGGGTTGAGTTCTTCATTAGTGATGCTAGCGGGGCCTTTGGCAGTTTAGTCACTATGTGGGACCCCTCTAGGTTCTCTAGTAGCCTGATTACCTCTTCTGCCAACTTTGTTGTCTCCAGGCTCTCTTTTGCTCTAGGATCCTGGTTCCTCATTAATGTTTATGCCCCTAATGTTAGATTGGGCAGGCTATCTCTTTGGAATGATATTTCTGTTCTTCTTCATAATGATCCCAATGCCCATTGGATGATTATGGAGGAGTTCAATTCTCCGCTTTTCCCTTGTGAAAAATTGGGAGGTCTTCAGGAGTACTCTGGCAGCATGATAGACCTAGTAGATTTCATAAGTAGGAATGGTTTATTTGATGTGGACCTAATTGGCCAAAGATTCACCTGGTCCAATCTTAGAAAAGGAAATAACTTTATCCAGGTTAGATTAGATATATTTCTCATCTTGGGAAATTGGGGTATTGGTTCCAATGTGAAACTCTCAGCCCTCCCCAGAATGGTTTCTGACCATAATCCCCTTCTTCTTTCCAATACCACCCATTGTTATAGATTGCATTAAATGCTGGTGGAATACTAATATCCCTGGAACACCAATGTATCAGGTTGCCCAAAAATTAGACTTGATCAGATAGAATGTTAGGGGCTAGAATAAAAAATACTTTTGGTGATATTTTTGTTCAGAGAAAAGAAATCAGTAGCAAGCTGGCAACTATTCAGGAACAAATTGATCAAGGGGATCTCCTTGAAGTGACCCACCTTGAGGAGGCCACTTTGAGATGGAAATGGAATGAGAACTCTACTAAGGAGGAACTATATTGGAAACAAAAATCTCAGGTTCAATGGTTAAAAGAGGGAGATAAAAATATTGTCTTCTTTCATAGATCGGCTAATATCCACAAGAGCAGGAACCACATTTCTTGTTTAAAGGATGACCACAATCAGGATGTCAAAGATGAAGAAAGCTTGGGAAACATGACAACTGGAGACCTTGTCCTTGATGAGAACCTCCTTTATTGCCTCCCCTCCCCCCTCACAATGGAAGACAGTGAACCTATCATGACCCCAGTTTCTGAGGATGAAGTTAGGAATGTGGTGTTTTCTATGGGCGCCTTCAAATCTTTGGGCCTTGATGGCTTCCCCCTCACTTTCTTCTAGGAATTTTGGGATTTGGTTGGTTCTAATGTGGTTCTTGCTACTAAATATTTCTTCAAATCTGGAAAGCTTCTCAATAAGTTAAACAACGCCTTCATTGCTTTGGTCCCTAAAATTCAGGAGCCTCCTCTCTAAAAGACTTTTGCCCAATCAATCTATGCAACACTATTTACAATATCTTCACCAAAGTCTTGGTCAATCGACTTAAACCCTTTTTGGACTCCCTCATCAGTCCGAGTTAGAAGGGGTTTGTCCCTAGTAGACAAATCCTTGATGCGGCCATCTCTACTCATGATATCATTCATTCTGTGGACAAAAATCATAAACCTGGTGTGGTGCTAAAATTAGATATCTCTAAGGCCTATGATAGAGTGAAATGGAGCTTTCTTTTTAAAGTTTTGCAAAAGCTTGGTGTTGGGGGAAAGTTGCTAAACCTTATTAGGGAATGCATAACTATGACTAACTATTTTGTCCTTTTGAATGGGTGCCCTCAGGAGACCTTTGGGGTCTCTAGGGGGCCAAGACAAGGTGACCCTCTTTCACCCTACCTCTTTATTATTTTAGTTGAAGTTTGGGCCAAAAATTTCAACTCTATGGTTAATAGAGGGGTCCTCTTGGGAATCAAACTTGCTTCCACTGTTCCTCCTTCTATTCTACAGCAGTTTGTGGATGACACCATTCTCTTTGAGTCTCTTCGGTGGTTGAGTCCAGGGGATGGAAATCCTTTCTCAACCAGTATGTGGATGCCTCAGGTCAACACATTAAATATGATAAAAGCAATATCTACTTCTTTCACACCACTGACAAACTTCAAGATAAAATTTGAATGATCCTTGGTTGTCAAATGGCCTCCCTCCTAGGTATTTACCTTGGTTTACCTCTAACTATCAAGGATGTCTCCAACTCCTTTTGGGTGACTATCCTAGACAAAACGCAAGAAAAGCTAGTTGGGTGGAAGGAAAGGTTCCTCAGTAGTGTGGGGAACCTTCACCTGTTGGATTTGTCCCTGCAAGGTATCCCTGCCTACTTCCTTTCCCTCTTCAAAATTTTTGCTGCCATGGCTGAAAAATTGGAAATTATCCAAAGAACTTTCCTTTAGACTGGGATGGAAGAAAATAAAAGGCTTGCTCTTGTGGGTTGGGATAAATTCTGCTAACCAAAATTGAAGGGGGGACTAGGTGTTCATAAAATTACCCACTTAAACAAGGCTCTCATGACCAAAACGACCTGGAAGATTCTTCACAAGGACTTAGATTGGGGTCATATTATGAGGGCTAAATATCTTGGCAATGGCAATTTTCTCTTTTCTTTAAATGAAGATGAATTCCCAAGAGGGTCTAAAATTTGGAATAATATTATCAACTATAGGGACCCCATCTCCTAGGGCATGAAGTGGCTTATTTGCAATGACAGAAATATTATTTTCCAGGAGGATTGTTGGCTTGGGTAAAAACCCCTCATAGCTTCCCCCTCCCTGAGAATGATTGAGGATACTATTACAAGATTATTTGGGGAAAATCTCTCTGACTACTTCCTCAACAACACCTGGAAGACTATGGTGGATTGTTGTTTTGATCAACCTCTTTTGCTTCCTGTTGCTAGTGCATTGCAGAAGCTTTTGGCTGAGACCTTTCTCCCTCTCTTTCCTTGGGAGGAAAAATCCATTTGGAAATGGGACCCCTCCAGGGATTTCTTTGTATTGCTTACAATAGCCTGCTAAGGGAACCCATCTCACTTATTAATTGGAAAGAGGTTTGGAATCCTCAACTCATCCCTAAGATCAATTTCTTCTAGTGGACTGCTCTACACAACAAAATTCTAACTCAGGACAACTTGGCTAAGAGAGGATTTTAGTTCCCTAATAGATGTGTCCTTTATAAAAAGGATATTGAAATCTGCCCCCATCTTTTCCTACATTGTGCCTTTGCCAAAGGCCTTTGGGGGATGGTCTGTCACAAGCTTAACATTTGTTGGACCATGAATGAGAACATGTCACATTTGATGCAAGAGTTTGGGGGCCCCTCCTCCAACCCTCTTGTCCGCCAACTTTGGAGACAAATTCCCCCACACCTCTGTTGGAGCATCTAGAAGGAAAGGATTAACATAATCTTCAGGGACAAGGAGGCCTCTCTAGAATTTGTCTTTACCGATTTCTTAAAGCTCATCCTAGAGAACATTTCTGTTGCTAGGGTTAAAGTGCCACCCAATCCTCCCTCAAAATGGGATTGGGAGATCGCTCATAGTTGGAACCTCCCTATCTCCTTTTCTCACTTTGATGGCTATAAACATCTCCTAATTCATAATACCTTTTGGTTCCCCCCTATTACTGGCTGCTACAAACTCAATTTTGATGGGGCAACTCGTCTGGGCCTTGCGGTTGGGGGAGGTGTTTATCTGAATGACCACTCTAGTAATCAAGCGGAAGTTATGGCCTTGGCTTGGGGGGTCTATTTTTCTCTCTCCATGGGCATAAAGAATTTGGACATTGAAGGGGACTCTAAGCTCATAATTGATGTTGTCAAAGGGTGAAATAGACTCAACTAGACTATTGAAGGTATCATCAGGGATATTCTTAGGCTCATATCTGGGCTTGACTCCTTCCGCATCATGCATGTGTATAGGGAAGGAAATGGGGTTGTTGATACCCTGGCAGCCCTAGGATTATCAAACACTGGCCTAAGCTGCTGGAGGAACCATAACTCCTTGCCTCCCCATGTTAACTCCCTCTTGAAGGGTGAAGGTATCAAATATCATTCCTATGATGATGCTCTTATTTAGCCTCCTTTTGTACTTCCACTTGACTCTCTAGGGTCTTGGGAGGAATTATTTTTTGAATTTGAATATGGGAAATATGTTGATGAATACCATAAACAGTTGGATGAGATGGACTACCGACATGGCCACCAAAGGTGTGGTGTATGCAGTAATCATTTTTTGGTATGCTTTTTGGGGTTATCTCCTTATGATGAATTGGAAGGGTGATGACATGTTAGGAAATTGGCCTCATTGGATTGTTTTCAAGGCTCATCGTATGCAAATTAAGCCACGTGCCACTGGTATCATTTTTAATCGAACTAGCTTCAATTGCATAATTTTTTCATACGCGCCTAAGGTCTTGTCTCAAGTTATGATTAATGAATCACACAAGTTCCCTATTTCCAAGGTCATCAATGGCAATAATTCCACTTTTTGGTGCCTTGATAGCCTCCTTAGGCTTAATTTATCCAACCCCTATGAAATAATTATTTCTATTTCCTCTAAAATTTGTATTCTCAACATTCTCTGTGTGGATTTTCTTATGTCTTCTGCTAAACAAGAGCTCTTTGTCTTGGGTATCGGGGGTGATAGAGTGTGATACAAACCTGATAAGCCAAATGACTTTAAGAATGATACTCTGGTTTAGAAAAATTGCATTGAAGGAGGGGTTGTTGATTTCATGGAGTGCCTTTGTGGCCATGATGAGCATCTCTCAACTCAGTTTGTGGCCTCTTGGGCTGGGAGAAGGGTCATGATTGGGGGTGTCTCTTTTGAGGTCTTGGAGGACTCAATTGATCAAGTGACAAGCCTCTTGCTGGAAGGGAGAAAGTGGAAGAGGACCAACCATGTGTCCAATAGTGAAGGTTTGAAACGTTTCTTTAGAAACAAAGAGGAATCGATGAAAATGCAAGGTGGTTTTTCCCGTAAGGAGCTAAAGCACCCCTGGAATCAAATATGCCTGATGATAATGAAATACTTTATGTTGGAAGTTCTCTTCAAAGTATTTTACTAATACCACTTGCTTTTCTCAACCACTTCCATAATGATGACCTGATTTGTTTACTGTTGTTCTTATTGCATTCTTTAGAAATTTCTATTAGAGAAGCCCTAGACCCCAAAAATGGGGATAAGTCGCCTATCTCGCTTCACCAAGGCCTTATTTATAGGCTCTACAATTTCTATCTGTCTCTCTGCCCACCTAGGAACCTTATGCTGGTTCAACTCTCTATTACATGTAATGCCCACCAAAATACCCTAAAGAAACTAAACAATAATATACAAATGGAGATAATTTTTTTCTTAATTAACACCTAATAACAACTAATGCAACATATAACATCTCCATCTATTTACATTCATTAACCAATTAACCAGTATGAACATACATCATTGCTCATTTCATCAAATAACGCAAGCGGAAATAACACGACATCAATAATATTTCTCTAGGGTACTTTAACATCATTACTTAATTAGCCAAAGTTGGGTTTAAGGAACATTGGTTCTATGAACAAATCTTTATTAGCCAAACAAATATGGAGTTTCAAAGGGGAGGAAAGAGAATGGAACTCTATCTGGAAAAACAAATATCTCTATATGCAACCTTCTAAGGAAGAATTCTTTGATAACTCTTTCACTGTTGAAGGATCCGCTATATGGAATGTTGTGCAATCTGCTAAAAGCTGGGCTGCTACTGGCAGAACTTGGAACCTTGGGGATGGGAGGAGAATAAGATTTTGGGAAGATAGATGGATCCTGGATAAACCTTTGGAGGAAATTCCAATCCTTAAAGATTGGAAAGACCGGTCCAAAAGCATGTATGGTGAAAAGGTTAGAGATTACTGGATAAATGGGAACTGGATTGATTTTAGCCAGCAGTGTTCGGGGCTTAAGTTCCTTCATATTGCTCTCTCTACTAAAATCCCTAGAGACAACAAAGATGATAGATTGATATGGAGGGAAACCCTGGATGGGATTTATTTTGTTTCCTCTGCTGTGGCTATTCACAATGACCCGGTGGAAGAAATTCCCATCTGGGCTAAAGTTTGGAACAAGAAGTTAGTTCCAAAGGTCAATATCTTCTTCTGGATTTTCATCCAAAATAAGGTATTAACCTTGGACAATCTTCATAAAAAAGGTATTATTTTTCCTAATAGGTGCTCTCTTTGTTGCAGGGAAGAAGAGACGGCTTGCCACATTCTTAACCAATGCACTTTTAGCCAGGATATCTGGAAAATCATCCTAACCAGGTGGAACCTAAGCTGGGTTTTCCCGAACTCCTTTAGGGACTCTTGGTAGCAATGGCATTGCCCTAATTATAATCCTAAAATTGTGTAGACTTGGAGACTTACTCTGTCGATTGTTATCTGGAATATCTAGAAAGAGCGCAACAACAGGATTTTTAGGGATAAAAGGGTTATTCCTGAAGTAGTTGCAGATAAAATCTTTACGAGTATTTTTGAATGCCTCTATTGCACTGATCAGGGACCTGCTGCTAAAGATGATTTTAAAGATAGGTGGAACCTTTCTACCACTACTTCTAGCAAGGAGACTGGAAGAGAAGGTCTGGCCTGGTGCTTTCCTCCTCAGGGATGGATTAAGGCTAACTTTGATGGGGCTTCTAAAGGGAATCCAAGTAAAGTTGGATACGGGGGCATTGTTAGGAATTTTGCTGGAAGTTGTCTTAAGGCGATGGTTGCACCTCTGGGGAATCAAACTAGCCATTTTGTCGAAGCCTCTGCCACCCTGAACACCTTAATTATAGCTAAAAATCTAAATTATGATAAATTATGGCTTGAGGGAGATTCACTTAATATCATTAAGTGTTTAAAGGGGGAATTGGAGCCTTCTTGGTCTATTGAAAATATCATCATGAAAGCTAGGGAGATCATTGCAAGTTTCAAAGAAATTATTATTCAACATGCTTTTAGAGAAAAAAACAGTGTTGCAGATTGTTTAGCAAATTTTGGGGTTAACTCTGATTCCCAAATGATTTGGCATGAGGAGGATCTCAATTTAAACATTAAAGAGTTCCTTAGAAAGGACCGTTATATGGGGAGAGAAGGACAATTTAATCATGACAAGTAAAAAGCATCATTTATGCCTTGCTGGAAAGGCCATCATTACTTGGCATTGCGGCAGATCTTCAACAACCTTTAATAATCTGATGCACGCTTTGTGGGTTACTCAGTTCAAAAACTTGAGCAACATCAGGAAAGAAGGTTTTAATTTGCAGAGAAACAGAGCAGATAGCCTGTATACGAAGATGGGAGGAGACCTAAGGCAGGAAGAACCAGACAATACATCGACTTGGAAAGTGATGCCAAAAGTCTGGGCGAAATTGGAGAAGGGCTCTCTCACCAGCTTCATGGAGATGCTCGTGGACTATGACAAAGGTAGGGTTAACCTAGCCATTTCTAAGATTTCAAAAAACTGGTCTAATGGCTCTTTTAAAATTTATGGAGTTAAGTTTAAGCTAGATGCTGGGCTCATATCCACTGTGACTGGCATGCCCCACACTAGGCTTAATTTCTTTCAAGACCTTAAATTCTCCAACAACACGGTCAATCTATTCCCATGAAAAGAGAAAGAGAGGGTTAAAATTGGCAAAGCCACTGGGAGCTAATACGAAGCTGCAAACATCAAGAAGCTATGGGGCTGGGTTTTGCATGCAATTATGGAATACATCACGATTGAAGGCCATTTCTCCAAGGCCCACACCTACCACTCCGTGCTCTTAAACCATTTCAGACACAACAAAAAGGTATCCCTGCCCTACTACCTTTTTCGGTCCCTCTCCAGGTCCCTCAATAAACACAGGAATAACCCTGCCAGCCCGATTCTCCATTGCAGGCTTCTGCTGCTCATCTATGAGCATTGCAAAACCCTTGCCTTACTAGAAAATAAGAGGATTTCTGCCTCTCTGGGCAAGAGAAAGATGGAAGAGGGAGAAACCAGCAAGGAGAAGGCGTCCTCTAGTAAAAAAAGGAAAAGTGTTCTTGGGTTGGAAATAGAGGAAATAGTTAAGGAAAGCAGCGGAATGGAGACGGACGACTCCAATGGTGAAGATAGATGGAAAGACGAGGAGCTGGGTAATGAGGAAGAAAGTGGGGATAATGAGTCTAGTCATGAAAGACCTATCCTCAGTGATTGCCTTGGTAAGGACAACAACCATCTGATGGAAGAAGTGGATCTCAAGGATAACGAGGAAACCGAAGTGAATTCTGAGAAGGAAACAAACAAAGATTCTGAGAAGGACCTGACTAAGGACAGGGATAGCGAGGATAAGGAATGTGCTGGTAAAGGGCTTATCCTGGATAACCTCAAGAAATGCTCTGAGGCGAGAATGGATTACGATAGATGGACCTATGAGATCCTGAAAAACCCAAAAAAAAAGGGAATAAACTCGGATGAGAAGAGGGAGGATGAAAACAGAGAGCAGATTAAATGGAAGCAGGAAATGGAGAATAAGGTAAAATCGCTGGAAGAGGGAAAAGAAGCGATGAAAAATCTGATGGGCATTATCCCAAGTATCCTCTCTACCATCACTAAAAACCTAGAGGACATCGCCAAGGTCTTTGATCAGACTTGCACTCTGAATCCAGTTGTGGATCTTGACCTGGATGATGAGACCATCTAGACTGGAAGCGGCGATGCTACTCCGGTGGGCGGTACTACGAAGAGAACCAGGGCCAGTGTCAAGAAAGTTGTGGCTACTTCCGCAAATGATCCCCCTAACCTCAAAGACAACATCAAAGAGCTACACAAAATTAGCAACACCCTGGCAAAAGCCCTGGAAAAAATCTGAATTCTGGAAGGCCTGCTGGCTTAATGGGGCTTTTTTGGGTTTTCTCTGATTTTCTGATGGTTTTTTGTGGTTTTGTTCTTTTCTGTTTCTCGTCGCTTTTGTTGTTTATGCTGTTTAAGTTTTGATTGTAAAGGGTTTCGGGGCCCCTTCAAAACCTGCTTTTTCCTTAATCAAAAATATCATTACTTAATTCATTTCCACAATAACATACTACACACACGATATGTATATTTCACCTTCATTAATGCATCATATTCTAATTCTTTAACCATGAGAAATGCAACCTACAAAATTACTTATTCCTCATGATATGCATAATTTCATTTCTACCAATGCATCTATATGAATCATTCCTATATACTAGATCCAATTACAATCTTCTAACATATTCACTTATTAATCTATGAATATTCCTCTTTCAAGTTTATTTAACATTCTAACTAGCCTCTAAACATTCCATGAAATAATACAACTAATCCATAATGCAATTCCATTCTATTCCAAATATAATCCACTTATTTCCATGATTCATAAGATCACATCTCTAGAATAGTACAAATACTACATCCCTAAATTCCAATTTCCAACTACAATTCATCTTACAAATATGAGTACATTAAATACATCACGAGCATAGCTCTTTCTACTACAAGAATCCATATACTATATACAAGAATGTTACATTACATGCATTCTATCTTATCCATTACATAAATCTGCTACAAGGTACATCCATAGTACATCATGAAGAAGAATCCACATCCACGCAAGAAGAATCCAAGAGAACATCCCAATGGCTAAAAAGCACCAACCTCCCGACCATGTGGAACCAAAGGAACCGCCCCCCGTGCTAGGAGATGACATAAGGTCCCAACACATACTCTAAACCTAAGCTGGCACCTATAACCAAGGAGACTAACCACACAAGGACTCTCAAGAAAGAACTCACACATACAACAAGAATGAACTCCCAGAGGTGTAAAAATCATTAAGACATAAATGCATCCAATAAGCATAATCATAAATCATAAAGGGGAAACACATGTAGGAGTGGAGTGTCATCACATGCCATCCTCATAACATAATAATACAAGGAACTAGCCTGAAGGACATGTGGAGCCATCTCAACTTGTGAGAGACTAAGGGAGATTAGCTTACTGTCTTCACGACCTTCTCATGCTTATCCTAAAAAATCCTCCCTAGGACTAAGTCATGAGGCACAAATCAATTTATCATCTTGTTAATTAATCTAACTACCCAACCCATCAATTATTATGTTATCACTTATTTACAAATCACGGAAAGCTTCAATGTGCCCTGGTGGTCTAGACTTCATGCAACCTTACAAGGAACCTCATGCAAGCCTATCTCTCGTGACCCCGATCATCACAAGGAAGCCCACTCCTCCTAACATGGCCCAACAATAAATCACAAGAGGCTCTACCACATAATTACATTAGAATAATACTCAATGCAGCCAACAACTTCCACACATACTCTTACAACATAAGCAAGGCTACAACAACATCAATATAGAAAAATGAGCCTCTTGGCTAGCAATAAACAAGGGCATATCAAGCCATAAAATAAGAGATAACATCACATCAAGGCCTACTCACTTGCTAGTCCAAAACAACATAGTAATCATCTCAATCATCCATGGCCTATCCACATGGAAGAGAGTCTAAAATATTCACAATGCATAGAGAAACAAATATACTCAAAACCATCAAAATGCATCAAAACTGATCAAACCCAAAACTAGGAAATATTAACAAACCTCAAATAAAGCCTCTGGTACAAAAACCAATTCGGAAAAATACCTCAGAAATGACCAAAACTGGAAAAACACAAAACACGGACAGCTTAGTGCTTTTGCCCCATAGGACAACGCTTTTGCCAAAAATAACAACGCTTTTGTCAAGAAGAACAATGCGTATGTTTTCAGAATCGCGCATATGTATCCTGAGACAGTGCTTATGTTGCGCAGAGTAGCGCAAATGCAATACAGAATGCTTTTGCATATTAAGACAACGCTTTTGCAGAAACAACTTTTTTGCACAAGACTTACAGAAAACTTAGAAAACTTTCGAGTAAAATAATAAAATCCAAACTTTACAAAAGGGCTCGAAAAACATATGAAAAGAGATGCCCAGAAACAAGGAATACATAGGTATAAACACACCAAGATATCTCAAACTATAAACCAAGATTTAGTCAAATATCTTCATGGCATAAAACAAATAGAACCATTGCAAAACTCATAGAGAATTGAATGAAGACAATCCCAACACAATCACAACTGAAGGACTCACCAAGGGAAAACCTATCTACTCTCATCCAAACTAGGATTAATCAACCAAAGATCTTCACAACAATTTTCATAGAGTCGTGAAATGCCATACATAGGAAAAAACAATATATATATATATATATATATATATATATATATATATATATATATATATATATATATATATATATATATATATATATATATATATATCCCAGCAACTATATAAAAACTCTCATATAATAAAGTTTCCCTCCCAAATATTAACCTTCAACAATAATAAAACTATAGAATAAAGTAATATTTCAACCTAGACCCAAAACAATGCAGACACAATGCATACACAGAGAAGCCATTGAAAACCAAAATGAAAAGTGAAGAACTCCAACCTCCAACTTGAAGTAATGGATTGAAGTTGAAGAAGAGCTCCCACAAGCCAAACCAAATCCAATCCAAGCTCCAGCCAAAACCAAGAGATAAGAAATCCAAAACCAAGAAGAAAACTTGCTGGAGAAATTTCCAGAGAAGAGCCAACCAACCCAAAAAACCTCACAGGAATGAAAATAAAAAGCAACAATAATCCAAAACCCTAGCCTCAATCTCGGTCAATCAAAATATTCCATTTTGGAGTATATTTTACCAACCTACCATATAATATAGTTTATTCACCCATTTTGAATTTAACCAATGAGAGTAAAGGGTAGGTAAAGTAAATAAAATATACTTATCCAGCTAAGTGGGATTTTTTTATTTCTTTATTTAATTTAATGTGTTCATACACCCCACTTAGGAATAAAAGTCAAACTAGTAAATAAATATAAGCTATAAATAAATAATCTAAATGGGGATTAAAATCAAATAAACCAAAAGCTAATAAAATAAATTAAAGAACCAAATAAATATAAGATATCAAATAAATATCAAACCATAGAAGGTCAAATTAAATAATTAAATAATTAAATACCATTAAAGATTAAATCACAAATGTTAAATAAATATTAAACAACAATAAAGCTCATCAATTATTAAATAATCGTAAAATCAATAAATGTTAATTATCAAATAAATATAAATATCAAATAATTAAATATTCAAAACTTATAAATTAAATACATTAAAATAAATATTACCAAATATAAAACTACACATCAAGAGCCACATAATTACTCTAACATAAACAAGTAAATCAACCGGCATAAACTGAACTCGCAATACCAAAAGACCAAGCTTACTAACTGACATTGCGAATTATGCCAAGACGTCGACTACTCACGGTGAACAAATTAGATCTAGAGTATGTGAGGGGAACTCATACCATCTTCGAACCACATAAGCCATTGGAACTAAAGACATGCTCAAACCTGTGAAGCCAGGTGGAGTCGATGTCTGGTACCTGCAAAATCCTGCAAACACAAAACGACAATACAACATATACATATACACATATAGAACAAGCAAGTGATAAAGAATCGCGACGACACGTCCTGCTCGCAATGAGTGATCTCTATCACGAAGATAGTCAAACAATAGTCAAACACATCTCATAAACATCTCATCATGAAGTAGGGTTAGCGTAATCATATTCATCATCAAAACCATGATAAATATAATCTATCAATAATCCATCACATAGTGAGCATGTAAAGTTCATCGGGTACATATATCATCAAATCGCATGATCAATCATGACAGTACCAACATCCATATAGATAATCAAAATAGCATATGTCCAACAGTGTCTAACATCAATCATAAGTCACTAAAGCACATGAATAATCATCATCAAAATATAGTCTAGATAAGTCTATCAAGCATAATATAAAAGTCAACTCTAGTCAAAATAAGTCAAATCAAGGGTGGACACTACATTATGACCTAGCACCCTCTCACGACCTTCTCTTCTGGCCTTGCTATTCCTAGGTTTTTCCAATTCACGCATGATTCCTTTGCGGACGACCAATTCCCCCCCTCTGTTCTATCACTAAAATTACCCACTTTGTACCATCTTCCTCCAGTGGTAAAGATAAGTTTCATACTCCCCCCAAGGGAAGAGGGAAACCTCCGACGAAGTGCAAAATAATTGTCATTGATGACAACTCTTCGTCGGAAGAAATGGAGGAGGAAAACCCCTCTCCAGACATGGAAGGAAGGAGGAGATCCCGCAAACTTGCATCTAAGGGCTCCTCAGAGAAAAAATAAAAAACTCAATGTGTCTATGTTTCCAATAAGGAACATACTGATGACAAGAAGGGGGAAGATCTTAAGGACGTGGACACTTCTGGACCCCCTATGGATGCTGGAAATGCTAAGCTGGAAATGGAACCTATGGACTCAATCAACCTGGTGGACCCGGAGGAGGTCATGAATATGGTGGACCTTGAGGAAATAGGAGCCCAAGTGGTTAGTGCTCCTGATAAGGATGCGACAAAGACGATTGAGATTACCAAGGAGGACAAAGTAGATTTGGCTGTGAAGACTATGCATAACCATGAGTAGAATAGGGAGGGTATTGTTGTTGAGACTGAAATACCCCAGGGGATCCCTACCATGGAGCAAATCCAAAGTATCAGCATGGAGGTCACGATGATCCTAACGTGGATTGAAAGCTTGGGGCCGCTCTTGGATGTGAAGGCCATCATTGATGAGGTCAAAGAGATGAAACTTTGGGTGGAGGTTCGTGATACTCAGATTTTCAATATTAACAAATTCTATCTAGAAGTCCTTCACAGCTCGGCTCTGACTCTCTCCCTCCTAAGAGAGCACACTGCGGACAATGATGTTGATAAGGAAGAGGCCAGGGAACTATATAAGTTCCTCTTTAATGAATGGAACGGGGTCATAAAAATGACAGGGGTTCGCTAGTCAACCCCTTAGGTCTTGTTTTGTTGGTCTTTGGTTGAGTCGGTGTCCCTCGTGTTTTGCTGGTTCGAACTCTTAGCTATTTTTTGGTTTTGAAAGACTTTTAGCTTTTAACTGTGTTCTAGTATTGTAATGGTGTTGTTAATAGTTCATGCTTTGTAAAGGGTTAGTGCCCTAGTTCACTTTCATAATAAAAAAACAATAGTGGATTGCATAAAACACATGAATATTGCAGTATTTTTTTCTAAGAACATTAGAGTTGAGGAAACAAACAAGGGGATAAATTTTAGAGAAATTTCTATAATGTGTCTCATCAAAAAATTTTTATTATATATTGATCATATTTTTTATGTCCTCCTTGGCTCACCCTAATAGTGTCAACCATCTAGACCTCTAGACATAATAAAATTGAAGGATATCAAGGAAACCCTAAAATATTCAACTACCTGTGCACCATCCATTGAAAGATATAATTTTAAAGAGCTATGTTCCTATCCCTTTGAAAGTTACATCAACACCTTTCCTATAAAAAACTAAAATAATTAAATTTGATAAATATAAAGGAAAGGGTGACTCAAAAATTAATATCCTTGAATTCTACATCACTTGTCATGAGGTGTCCCACACAAATGAGTATCTAAATCACCTCTTTCTACATAGCGTAGGGCTACAAGATTTAGAGTGATCTATTAATTTACCCAAGATATAACAAACATATTCCTTGAGCATGTAGAATATTTTTCAAACAATTCTCATACAATATTGAGCATAAAATAATTGTGCTTAATATATGAAATGCTAAAAAAAATGGTGAAATATTTTTGGCCTTTCTCCAATGGTGGTGAAGTTTAATTGGTAGGTTTCCATGTCCTATACCAAAGAATAAATCTATGTGAACCTTAATGCCAAAATAGCCTTATATGAGATTATCAAAGAGGAAGTTCAAATGAAGAAGGCATTAATTTCTAAGGCCTTAGTTAAAATACTTCAAGAGAATCAGATCTTCTTCTACTTCATCTACATATTAAACATTACTATCAAATGGAAACTTGCACTTTTTTTAACATGAACCTCTACACCTCTTTTAACCAACCAAATGGACAATGTTGAGGATGATCGACGTATATTTTCAAATCAATAGTTTCAACTATATTAGTTGAAATTAAATTACAATGAGAACTAGGATCCAAAAGTTCTCTCACTTTTGTTTTCTTCACTTGGAGCTTGAGAATGAATAGTTAGCTAAACACTTCTTGTTTTTATTCACTCCATATTTCCATTGTGACTATGCAACTTAATTTTGCATCACTACCTAAGCTATTTTCTATTTCCATCTCATCTCAACAAGCATCCATGGACTTCTCAAAGTCCTCCTTGGTCCTATTTTTAGGTTGCAACCAAGGGTCTAGCCACTAACATATATTTTTTTGTGACCATTAATCTTAAAATGTGAACAATAATCATAATTTTTTTATTGTCCGCATAATGTTTGTCTTTTTATCTTTCTATTTATTAAATGGTTTTCCTTTTTCTTCCTTAGGTCATTCTTTTGTTGATGTTGTTATTGTTATATGTTTTTAGAAGAATTTAATACATCTTTCCTTCTCTCATCATCAATGTAATGTTCCAACATGCACAACTCATCTAAATCAAATATCTTTATGAGATGGGCTTGATAGGGAGATTTAAGGGCCTTTGGCCTAGTCCTAGTGAGCTGCACAAATGGATTGCAGACGTATGGAGTCCCATTTTGGAGGGGGATGTTCAGATCTATCCCAAGGCTTGAGGGTTTTCTGTGCTTGTCTTTGATAATGTTTGAGACAAGAAGAAAATATTTTGTTATTTCCAATGGAGTTGGGAGGATAAATATATGTTGTTGTTGAAACCTTGGTACCCAACGTTTAATCTTTCCATTGAACCTTTTGACAAAATTCCAACATGGGTAAGACTTGTGAACCTTTTGTCCCAGTTCTGGTTTGATTCTTTTTTTGTCACAATTTGAGATTCTCTAGGTAGATTTTTGGGGGTTGATGAGAGTTCTTCATATTTTCTGCATACTACCTACGCTCATATTCTTGTCGCGATAGACATGATGAAAGATACTCCTGCGAATGTTTCTCTAAAATTTGGAAATAGCGGTTGGTTGCAACTTGTTGATTATGAAGGTATTCCTTTCAAGTGTAGGAGATGTTTCAAAACAGGGCACATTGATGTATATTGTGACAAGAAGAAACAACAGAAGAAAGCTACCTGGTGGTGGGAGGTTTCTTCTTTTCATTATAAGGTGAAAAATAAATGGTGGACACATCAAATTAGGCTTTAGGGAGAGGTGATGAGGAGGTGCAACAAGGAAGAGATGACGGGGAGCTGCAACATGACTTGGTTCTTGAAACTTCAAATGCCTCAAGAGGGTTGAAGGAAAATCTTAGAAACTAAGACAAAATAGATCTACTGAGAAGGAGAGGTCTTATGAGGTTGCATCCAAGGAGGCATCGTTGGATGGTGTTAGGTAGGAGGAAGGGTGGATAGAGGTGAAGGGGAATAGGGGCAAGAGAGGCATGGAAGAAGTTTCTTTTAACATGCTTACTCAGTCACATGATAGGGGCAAGCTAATTAAATCATGATAGGTTGACTTGTTAAAGGGTTTATTCAACTTGATGTATGGTGTTGCAGGGAGGAGGTTGCCTGATTGTAGCCCCACTTGGCTCAGGCAGGTTTACATCCCGAAAATATCAATACAATCTATCACTATTATTGGCAAAAAAAAATTTAAAAATTGAATCTATTAGGTTGTGTTATTTTTTTCAATTTTCTTTATTTATTTGATTATTTCCTTCATATTTTCTCTTCAATTTTAGTGTCCACTTAGTACTATATGTTATATTGGTCTAGTCTTACGATCTTCATATTATTTATTATTTTGATATTGGATCACACAGAACATAATTTGTAATGTTGATGTAATTAATATTCTTTTTATCAAAAAATCAACTTCTTCAAGTTTTTAAACATTTATTCAATAAGTTTCTATATGCAAAATCAAAAAATTAAGTCTAATTCATATGTTAAATTATATTTTCTAATGTACCTATAAATCATTATAGAAAAAAATTATATAAATATTTTTTTACACCTCTCGGCATAACATTACAGTTTTACATAAATATTTTTTTATGCCTCTCAGCATAACACTACAGTGGCACCCACCCATTTTTTTCGGTGTAATTTTAATGATTAGAAATTTAAAAATAAAAAATTAAAGACTAAAATCTAAATTAAAAAGAAACTTTCTATTATTATTATTTATTATAATAATGACTAGAGAGTAGATCATTTAAAAATAAATTTAAGAGTAAAATCTAAATTAAAAAGCAAATTTCTATTATTATTATTTATTAAATATGAAAAAAAATTAAATCTATATTTAAAAGAAACAAATCCAAATTAAAAAACAACTTATTATTATTACTTATTAAATGTAAAAATAAAATAAAAATTTAAATCTACATTTTAAAAAACTTCTAATTTAAAAAATTATGTTTTTAAATCTAGATTTAAAAGAAACTATTTCATATTCTAAGATATGAATTTAAAAATTATATTTTAAAATATAAATTTAAAAGAAACTTCTATTTTTTTTCTTGCAAATCATATATTCTAAAATAAGACTAAATTCTACTAAAAATTAACCATATGAAATTAATTAATCTATGCTAAAAGATAAGAATAAATTATAATAAATATTAACCATATGAATTTAATTAATCTATGTTAAACATAATGATTTTTTAAATTTGATATCTCTTGACGTCCTCTACATAAATTTTATTTATAAAATATAAGTATGCTCTTGAAGTCCTCTACATAAATTTTTTAAATGTGTTATACTCTTCATTTAGTTAAAAATGTCACATCTAGAATTAAAAATTAACACTTCTTTACACATTTTTCAAAAAAATTAATTATCAAATAATTTATCTTCTTTAATTTATTATTTTAAAATATTGTCATTAAATTTATTTTATATATATACAAAAACGCCTATCACAAACTATTAAAATGAATGGTGGTTGCCTCTCTAATCTTATTTTATACAAAAAGCATATGTATTGGCAAAATTCTTTCAAAATAATTTTACTTCAAAAATAATATGTTATGACACCTTTCATAATGATGTGAAATTGGTGTAGATATTTTTTGTTTGTTATCTTCTCAACCGCGCATCAGATTTTTCTTTAGGCTTCGACATATTATAATATTATAATAATAAAATAAAATTTCACTTCAAATCAAAAAGTTCCTAATAATGATGAAGAATGGTGTGTGTCGATAGTCATTCAAATAAGTCAACTCAATTTTTAATTGGTGAAACATTTAATTCATAGGATTAGATGTTATATAAAAAGATAAATTAAAATATATTTAAGATATTTATCAGTAAGAATATTTGTTTATTTAAAAGTGTATTTGATTATTTTGTGAATATTGTATTAATATTTGAGATCATAAGACATATGTTTGTAATTTTGTTTCATATTCAAAGTTATATGCATATAATTTCCAAACATGCATGAGATTTATGTAATTTAATTTTGTAATATGAATGGTTGTGCGCTTTTTATCTTAATATTTGCATACTAATTTCATGATTTTGGAATATGATCATGTATGGAGATCAAGAGTTCAAACATAAAAGAAGGTTGCAATCATTTGAATATATGCAAGTTATACAATATGATTTATATGTACATATACATATATGTTTGTACACTATTATATTACAATGAGAAATGGGCTGCGATAGCTCTTTCTCGGTTGTATATCTCCCAATGAAGTTTCCTTGCAATTTTTATATTAAAGTCTATGCAAATCAACTCGGTAAGAAGACTATTGTTTTTTGTTGCGATATTTTTTCCCTCCTTTTTCTTGTCAACCTACCTCTACATGACACAACTTGGATAAGATAGGAGATGTTTCTGTGTGAGTGAAAATGTGTGCAAATAAAATGATTGAAATACTAAGTTAACAATCTAAGTAAAACACAAATCAATCAAACACTCAAAATAAGGACGCTTAAGAAGGGAAATTAGATTAAATAAAAAGAAAGCAATTAAAATGCAAACCAATAACCCTTCGATTTATGGATATGTGATCAATCTATGCTTCCAAGGGTGCTTGAATGTGGTCCATGATGGTTGGATATACAAAAAACTAAGCTAAATTGGATGGAAAGTGTATGGATGTGAGTAAATAAATTGGCATTATAACGGTATGAAAGCATGAAAGTGGATGGATTGTGAAAGAAAATGAGGGGAGAAGAGGAGACATGAAAATGAGACACTTGTCCTTGAGAAGGGCAAGTGTAATGGAAAAGAGTGACAAGTGCCCTTGAGGACACATGCCTATTTGAGAGAGAGACATCCAAATAAGAAAGTTTCATTCCAAATATCAAGATAATTAGGATATTTTCTCAAATTTTAAGAAATTTCTCCAAATACTAGGAAATTCAAGATATTTGAGAATGTGCACACATATGGGGAGGGAAAGAGGATAAGGTTGACTAAAACCTATAGAATAACATGTGTCCTTGAGGACACTTGCCTATTTGGGAAAGACGCACCCAAATAGGAAGGTTTCATTCAAATATGAAGATATTTCCAAATATTGGGATGTTTAAGATATTTTCCCAAATTTTAGGAATTTCTTCAAATATTAGGAAATTGAAGATATTTTGGGAATTTGCACACATATGGGGAGGGAAAGAGGATAAGGTTGACTAAAACCTATGGTTAGCCAATGGGTAAGGTTTTAGAGTAAGGGTTAAATGAGGGTTAGAGGAGGGTTAGAGTTAGGAGACATGTGAGGAAAAAATAAAATAATTAATTTAATTCAATAATGGGAAAAATGAGGAAATGGACAAAAGATAAATTAAATAGTCAAATTATGCATTTGATTTATTTAATACAAGAAGGAGGTGAATTTAAGTAATTAATTGATTTATGATTGTCAAATAAAAATTAAAAGGGGACTTATTTCCAAATATGAAGATATTTCCCCTAATATAAGATATTTCCCCAAATATAAGATATTTCCCCAAATATAAGATATTTCCCCAAATATTAGGATATTTAAGATATTTTGGAATGTGCACACATATGGGGAGGGAAAGAGGATAAGGTTGACTAAAACCTATGGTTAGCTACGTGGGTTAGGTTTAGAGGAAGGGTTAAATGAGGGATAGAGTTAGGAGACTTGTGGGGGAAATAGAATTAATTAATTTAATTAACTAATTCTATGAGAGAATTAGGAGGAAATGACAAAATGAACTAAATAGTCAAATTATGCATTTGATTTATTTAATAGAAGGGGGTGGATGTAATTAATTAAATGGTTTATGATTGTCAAATAATTAATTAAAAGAAGACTATAGTGTAATTAAATAAAATTAATTAGCTAGAAAGAGGGAACACCAATTAATGAAATAATGTGTAATTATTTAATTAAAGGCATTCAAGATAGTTAAATTCAATTAGTTAAATTAATCAAATTTAGGTGTCTACATTTTGCCCCTCTTCACAGTGGTGCTAAAATATTGTCAGTGCGAAGACCAAAAGACACCAATGACTCAAATAATAAAGAGCGAGAAAATGCCCCAAGTTGAATTGATGATGGATGAAGGATATGTTAGTGATGCCCTAGAAAGAAAAAATAGACGTGGGAAAGAAGAGTGAATGCAAATGCAATGAATGATATACATGAAATGATCATGGAGCATGAGCACCCTTGAAAATGGGTTAGCATGCAGCCAGAACTTATTTTGATTTAGAATTGTATATGAGGCACTGAGGTATGAGCAACCAAGGTGATTTCATAACCAATGCATGGCTTGACGAAACAAACAAACACAAAAAGGTTATTCTAGCACCACAAATAGTTACAAAGAACTTTGCAGGAAACGATGCTAGAGAAACCACAAGAAAAAGACATGCCCTAGTGTAACATGAGATAGTCAAGACCTCATGAGGGAGCAACATGGGACACATCAAGAAAACACATGCAAGCAAAAAGAAACCAAGACCATGCCACAAGTTTTGTATATCATAGCACGCCATGATATAAAGGATCGTGGTGACCGTGAGGAGACAAAACAACAAAGCTCAAATAAAGAAAAACAAAGATAAAAAAGAAATCAAAGCCAACTTGAGTGTCTCAAATACCTTTTTCCAAAAGGATAACTGACAAATGAGATTCGATGTTGTCTGACTAGAGGAAGGATACATCCTGCGCAGACTGGTGATTGGATGAGAGGACATGATGACAAAAAGATATTGGGACAATCTCAATGAGAAATATTCTCAAGGATGATTGTTGAAGAACCAACTGACGGGACATGATCTTGACAACACACGACTGATCAATGCAAAGGATGATACCTAAGGACACATATGTACAAGTGTACCTAGATGGAGACACACGATCAACGCTATGCATAAGACACTATTTACAATCTTGTACAAGAGCTATGGATGATGGATGAGGATCTAGGGATAGATATGATGGTTCCCCAGTCAAGATGAAAAGCCATGAGATATTGATGATTGATTGGGTGTTGGTGATGTGAGAATGATATATCCCAAAACAACACCAAGATTGGATTGATGGTGGATGGAGTGTTGTTGATGTGGGAACTATATATCCTGAAACAACAAAAGGATTGGGAAGGATGCATCCCGATGATGATTATTTGATTGTGATCAAGGCTTGCAGCAAGGCTGGAACAAGACCATGAGTGTGATTGGATGATTTGATTGGTGCTTGACTTTGGATAGCTTAGGGAGATGGATAGGATTTGCATGCGATGGCAGATTGTGAGGAGAAAATAGATTGATTGGATGGATGGCATTGGATTGCATGGGGGTAGCCTAGAGATAAATATCAATGATAGGGGACGTAAGAGGTGATAGAATGATATGATGGGAAGGATTGATAAATGGAGGATACGATGAAAAGGATTTGGAGATAGAAGCATTATGGATGGGGTTGGGAGATGAAAGGATGAGGGATGAAGGGATGGAGGTAGAGGAGGATTGGGAGAGGATCATGTTATGGATGAAGGGATGGAGGAATTCGGAGATAAGGATTGGTGGATGGATGAATTAATGAATGAATGGTGGGTGTGATAGGGTCTCCAGGGACTATGTCACAAAGGGATAAGATGCCCCTTTTAGGATATGTCATTCATGGTGAGGCATTAGGAGGGATATTATAGTATGAATTATAGGAAGATAGGAAGTTGATGGAAGTGGATGGAAGATAGGGTAATGGACGGATAAAGATTATGGAGGTATGTCGAAGGATTACATGGGTGGGAGGAAGGATGGGTGGATAGGAATGAAAATGGAGGAAAAGTGTAATGGGGAATTGGAGGCCAAGAGGTGTCCAAAGCATGTATACATGGTGACATTTTCTTTTTATAAGTATCCAAAGGAGGAGGGAGGAAGTGAAAGGGATAGGATATGATGGGTGTGGTAGGTATATGAAATGGGGGAGATGATGGATGGATGGGTAAAAGAACTTTCCCCCAAGTGTGGAGAACAAAAATATGGAGGGAATTAAATATGACTCTTGTTTGCCAGGTTTTCATCATGGTACTTGTCCAAGGTGCTTGTTTCCCAAGTTTTCACCATTAGATGAATTTTTCTCTTTACTTTTTTTTCTTTTTTCTTTTATTTTTTAATTCTTTGATTTCTAGGAAGAGATTTATGGATGGAGATGGATGAGGATAAATGGATTTAGAAGATAGGTGATAAGGAAGATGGATGGAGTACTCAAGCATCAAGTTTCATATCAAAGTAATAAGAGCCTGTTTGGAGTGATCACTAGATGTTGGTACAACTTTATTAGGAATGAGTGGACTATGCAAAGGCTTGGATTAGATGGCTTTGATGGGAGATATAAGTGATGTAAGCGATATGGTGGTGGAAATTATTTAGACGGAATGATGGAAAATGAGAGTGATAGGGGGATGTTGTCAAGACCAACATTGGCACATGTTGTGGGGGATGTAGGATGAGTGGAGGAGGAATGGAGGGAGCATGTGGATATGATAGAAGAGTAATGATAGGTAGCTTTGGGAGATAGGGACCCAAAATAAATTTAGGAGATGGAGGGAAAGGATGTTTAGCTTGTGGACTAGCAACTTTGGATGCCATTGGATATTTTTCTTTTGGATGCATTGCTTCTTTTTTCTTTGCGATCCACATTGTTTTTACTTTTGCTTTAGCAGGCCTTTGTGGCCTTTGGGATTTATTGTATTGTTTTATCATATCTTTCTTTCTTTGAGCTTGTCATTTTGAGTGGACATGGTCATCTTTATATTGTTGTGGATGTTTAGCTTTATGCATTTGTGATTTGGCATCCAAATTGCTGCTAGTAGCCTTGGAAGGAGTGTGCGAAGGTGTAGGAGTGTTGAACACCCGAAATACTGAGAGGGGTGGGGTGAATCAACATTCCCTTGAACTTATTAAAACTTTTAAATAACCAACCACATAACATTACTTAGCTAAATAATTATCAATATAGCAGATAATAAAGTACACCACATAACACAAAGATTTATACGTAGAAAACCCGAGATGGGAAAAACCATGAAGAGGGTTAACTCTCAGTAATATGTAACCAACTATAGTAATACAAAAACAGGTGGCTCACTGCCGGATGGACTCACTGTCCAAAGTATGATGGCTTATAGCTAATAATACAAAAATGAACTATTATGTTGCATCTATCATATGCATGAGAAACAATTCCAATTAAGTGCATATTCTATATTACAATTTTTGTACAAAACCACTTTCACATTCATAGTCACACCACATATATTGTACACCACATCATATAATAAAAAAGATCCTATCTAAACATTACTCGCTAACTGCATTATATACTAAACATGTCTTCATAAAGTTGTCTTTAACTAGAGTAAAGGATAGGCTCCAAAAATCCTTTACATACCATGCTACATTGATTACGTTATATTAAAGAAGTCGACCAAAACACATAAATATTTCCTTCATATCTTAAATTATAAATTATCTTTATTGTCGATGATTCCAAATAGGATTGAACCACCAAAAATGTCGTGCTACATTAACCAAGCAAAACATAGTATGTTACTACCGAACCCAAAACAAAGTTGTAATCATGCATCAACACCAAAATGTTCAGATGCAATCATCTGGAGAGGTATACAACATGATCCCAAAGCCTTATGTGATTTCTGAACCAATAATAGTACCAGACTATATATATGAATCTTGTGTCAGAATGTGTTGCATGTGACTCTTATGCTGGAGTGTGCCAGACCAATGTTGTCGGATCCAAAAACATCGATGACAATATGATGGCAATCTCCCCCTTTGTCATTGATGGCAACATTGCATACGAGTGTAAAAAAAAAGAAAAACATATATATCCAACCTTTACATATTCACTCCTCTGTACAAAGTTTACAGTTTTACATTACATATATTTACTCCCCCTTTGGCATCAATGTCAAAGGGTGTGGACATAAATTAAACAAGAAGAAGAGAAAATCTCCCTAAGAGCAATAACCATAAAAGAGGTTAACCAGAAGATTCTTTAATCTTTTGAATGTGTGCAGACCAAATACCTTCATTGCTAGTCCAATGTTATATGGCATCTCTAAGAAGATCAAACTGAACCTGAAGAGACACAAGTGTATTTTTAGCATCTTCAATGGAACTAGGTTCGAAGAAGGTAAAGAGTTGTGCCTTAGAGACCTGGGCATGATTCATTAGAGAGATGCAATCATTGCACATGTTCCTTAGCTATTTAAGAGGGATGATGGTGTTGTCCCTTTGCTGCTGAAGCTCAAAGTATCTTTTGTGCAAATCTTCGATGACTATCCTTTCGGACCCAGGGAGGTCCTGAGCTACTTGAAATGAGAGAAATGCCTCTTCAATTTTTGACTAATTGTGTCAATTTCATTCTGAATACTCTTGGTAGTAGCCGATTATTGTAGAATGTAAAGATAGATTGAATTGCTAGTAGAGAGACAAGATTGACCTTGCGTAATAAGTTGACATAGGTCTCCATTTGTTTTTGCACTTTTACTTTTCAAATTAGATAGCAATTTTGCCTTTTCAACCTTCTTTTCATGAACTATCCAAGATTTCAGAGTGTGCAGGAGTAACTTTTGAGTGATTTTACCAAGATTTTTCATTTATATATATTGGAAGATGATGGGTCAATAGAACTACCGGGAATAGCACTTTGAAGAGATGATATCACGTCCTCAATTACTCTATTCTTCTCTTTTAACTCATCAAATACATCCTTTTCAGCTAAAGCCTGAATGGCTTTACCAATTTGAAACTTCTGAAAGGAATCAATTTAATTTAGATCAACAAGTAATGTGGAGGTGATAGGTTGGAATGATAGTGGAGTGGCAAGAAAGTTTTCAAGCGTATCGGAGATAGAGTTGGCTTCCACCATTTTAATGGTGTCGGTCGGTGTGGCACGTCCTTCAAATGAAACCACTTCCACTTCCTTCTCGTTCTCTTTATCCTCCTCTTTATCCTCTTTCTCTTTTGAACTATCAGTGGGAACATTCAGAGCTATAGTGTCATCAGGTGTATTTACCGGAGAATTCTCTTTCACCAAAGTGACATCAGGCACAATATTCTCAAATACAACATCATCAAAAATAACCTTTTCATTAATAGTGTTGTCACTGACATCTTAAGTAGGTATATTTTCTGGATCTTCAATGACTGATAAAAGTCCAAATTTGTTTGCAATGGTTTTCACATATTCTATTGTTTTTGTTTTCAATGTATCTATATCTTGTGACCTTTCCATAAGAGCATCTAGCCTTTTCTTTGTATTGAGTTATGTTAAGCATATTTGTATAAGAGTGGCCTTGTATTTCCTGGAAAGAGTGTTTCTAACAACCTCTGGAGCATGTCTCCGGATTTCCTTGTCATCTTCTATAGCTTTTCTTTTGATCTCATAAAGAATTTTTCAGAGATCTTGGGGAATATCTTTCTTTTATACATTTAATTCAACATGGTACTCAATGAAAGCATTTACAATGGTTTCTGTTGTCACAAAAGTTTGCACCCTTGGTGATTAGGCTTGATCACATACCTTGTGAAACATGGAAACAACCTCTCAAGTGTAGGACCTTGCATTGTTGTGAGGTTGAGTCTCCGAAGAAGGTCAACTTCCTCTTCAATCTGAAATGCAGAGTGTTGGACCAACCCAACATTTGGTAAAACTAATCTATTAATTATCATGAAAAGGGAGAGAGAGAGAGAAGGGAATGCATGAAAGAAGGGGAAAAGGGTTTGCACCTAGACTGAAATGATGATCTCCCATACCTATGACTGCACATAACATAAATAAAACTACCCCAGGTATGCACTGATTCCTATCTTAATTGGTCACCTAAATGTGAGTGAAGGTAGGGATTTAGAAAATGGCAAGAGGAAATGAAACAAGTTCACAGGTACCACCCAAAGAGGAATCAATACTACACCTACAACTCAGGAAAACCAACAAGAATGTATTCAAACAAAGAGGTAAGGCATTACACAAATTGAGTGAAATGAAATGAGGCAAATAGACTAATTTTATTCATGAGAGGGTAAGGCAATTTTTACAAGTGTAGAGAAACATGAAGAGTTCTGTAGAAGAAGAAAAAGGAGAAGATGATCAAAATGTTACATATTTGCCTTTATAGATCAGGCACAACTCAGATGATTTCATTTTTAGAAAAACCTAACCCCACCCGGGTTAGGTTATAAAAATATCAGAGGAGAGAGAGAGAGATTGTATCAGCCGATCTGATGGCAAGGTGAAATAGCTTTGAAAGAGTCCTTTGCCTCTAGAAGAGAGAAAATCCCCATAAATCAGTGAAAACCCTGCATTTGAATGCATCTAGGGGTACCTACAAAGCCATAAAAGTCTTTGAATTGCATTAAAGAGGGCATGGGTGGCGTTTGAAATTGGCTTGTAGGGTCCAATCCGGAGTAAAGGTGAGAAAATCTGGTGGTTGGAGTGAGATCGGGTCTGAAATGGGGTGTTGACTAAGTAAAGAACATCCTCGACCATCGGGTCGACAACCACCCTCCTACAGAGCATTCAAAACTCAACGACATAGAGAAAATCAAATGTCCACCGTTGATCTGAGAGATTAACACGAATATGGACATGCAAGATCTCTCCACATAAGCATCCAACAAGCTCAATAGAATATTAAAACATGATTGTCGGATCAGGCCTTTATGAAGATTTGACAGTTACAATTGGCTAACGTGGCACCCTAAGTCCACGTTTCACTTATTGTGTTTGACCGGTGAGCAACCCTACATACTGCACGGGATAAGGGGGGAACAACCATCCCCTTTGGGTTTTCTTTGTCTTCTTATCTTGAGAGTCCCTTTGCAATTCCTATTTACCTCGCAAGATAAGCTTTCTTTATTTTTGCCTCGCTTTCTTATCCCACGGGCCTTTTTCACTCTCTATTCTACCTTGCAGGATAAGCCTCCTTGAGTTTTCTTTTATCGGCCTTCACTGTCTCTTATCCTGCGAGATCCTTCTTATCCCCTTTTATCCTCGCGGGATAAGAATTCCTTGTTTTCTTATCTCACAACATCTCCCTTGTCTTTGTTCTATTCCACAGGATAAGGGTCTCTTTGATTTACTTTATTTTCTTATCCCGTGGGAATGCACGGGATAAGAAAGTCCTTCATTTTCTCTTTATTCTCTTATCCTTCATCACCTTTGATGCCTTTTTTTCACCTCATGGGATAAGAGAGGTTGACCCTCTTCTTACTTGGATCTTATCCCATGAGGCCTTCTTGTTGACCTTTTCACCCTGAGGGATAAGGGGAAAACCTATACTTTGTTCCCGATAAGCTTATCCTGCGTGACCCTTTCTGCATTTGTTTTATCCCACGGGATAAGAGAAAAGCTTCCTCACCCTTTGTTATTTTCTTATCTCATGGGTCGTTGTTGATGTCTTTCTAACCCCGTGGGATAAGAAAAATGCTTAGCATTATTTCTTATCCTACGTGACCTTATCCTTTGAGACCTTTGTTCTTTGGTCCTTGTTAAGATTGGCACAAAAAATTCCAACATTTCTGGTGACTCAAAGGGGATGGAAAGCTTGCTTGGCACATTGATTAGTAGCCTTATGAAGTCCATTGGGTGCAGAGTCAAAGCCTGAAACAAAAAGATAATCTCTGCCCCTGCAACCTGGATTACATAAAAAAAATTTGCCACACTGAAAGAGCAAACTGTGCTCAAGCACTTCTTGGAAAGCAAAAGGACATAAATTATATACAATGTGCCAAAGCACTTGGAGGAAAATAAATCCTACACTTTCCTACACTATCCTACTCTAACCAATCAACTTGAGGCTGCTAAACAAAACCATTCATAGACTGGTCAAAATAGCTTCCCTCCCTAAACAGGGAAGGGTGATTTACATGGCTCTGAAACAAAATACATAGTTGGAAAAGTGAAGGCAAAACCATGAATAGTTCCAAGAAACCTTGTAACTTAGAAATAAAAATACATACCCCAATTTGTTGATTAGACACACTACTAGTCTAAGATACACTTGGGACCTGGGTATGTGGCTCTGCAACTTCCTGCTTGGCCCCAATCATGGAGAGATATCTGATTGGGAAACCCCTTGATATGC
The DNA here is from genome assembly GCF_030272615.1 of Cryptomeria japonica. Lineage (NCBI taxonomy): Eukaryota > Viridiplantae > Streptophyta > Pinopsida > Cupressales > Cupressaceae > Cryptomeria > Cryptomeria japonica. The sequence goes on along the minus strand of NC_081407.1, from coordinate 392,129,049 downwards.
CAAAGGTTGAGTTCTCTCTACTGGCCTTCTCTTGCTCAATCGTCTCCTTCATCAAAATCTGATCAGGCTGACCAGATTGCCCCCCTTAAGGGGATGAACTCAACTTCACTGAGGTTGGCACAAGAAGTGTCAATTATATTTGAGAACATGTGGAGATCAAGGTCAAGATCAAACTTGACATATGCCACATTTTCTACCTCAACCTCATCATCAAAATCAGAGAAAATAAAATCTTCTCTCTTAGTCAACTCTGATTTATGTTCTTGTTCACCTGGAATAGCTACCTCATGCAAGTCAACATCTTGACTTTCGAAAAGCTGAAAGTCCTCATTTGATTTCTCCTAGACTTGCATGGGACAAGGCAACAAAGTGTCCAAACCTGAACAAAATACTTCCAAGTCATCCCAAAAAGATTCCTCTTTCAACTCCTCCTTGCTCTTAAAACATAGGGGATTGAGTACTTGGGCGTTATTGCAACTCTCCCGAGGGATTGAAAAAATGGGAGCGGGAGCAGAATTGATTTCTCCCAATATCCCACAGTCACTAGGGATAACCTCTTCAAGTGTAGGCCCCTCCTGCAGAGATACACCACTGGCTCAGTGTGAGGGAGAGCTCCTTCATCCTCAATGAAGGAGGGAAGATGATCAAGACTGATCAAAGCTTCCTCCTTGTTGCATTCTTCTTTCTTGGTCTCCAAATACTACAAGTTGTCTTCTTTTTGTTCCTCCAACACCTCAAGCTCCACCATGGAATCCTCCTCATGAGCAAACCACCCATGAAAATTGGGAAGAAGATGACCACCATCTGCCCTCTAGACAATAGGCCCACCTTTGCAAAGACGAATCTCAACAGGGCCAAACCATTGAGGAGCCTAGAAAATAAGCTCTTACACGTCCATAGATGGTATTCCCATGAAACTTGGGGCATTGAAGTTAGATATCTCTTTGATAGGCTCAATGTTAGGGTGGATCTGCTCAAGGACAAGATCCTCAACAGATCTAGGAGGGCTCCCCTGTCTAAAACTTGGAAATCTTCTTTTAGGGGGAATGGGAGAAAAGACCTATGCCTGCATGATTTTGACATCAAGGGTAACCAGTTGCTTGATTTATTCCTCTTGCCCCACAGAAGCAAGATGATCTGCAAGGAAGGCCACATGTTGTTGTTGGTAAAAGGCCTCCTCCTGCTACTTTTCCTAGAGTTGTTGTTGCTTGATCTCATCAAGTTGTCTTCTATAATCCATCATGGTGTCTCTTAACCCCTAAGTTTCTTGTGACACCATAGCCTCTGTAAGGAGGGCTATTTCATTCTTTTGGGATGGGCTAAGATGATAAGAAGGCTGAGCAGGGGTGGGTGGGTGGTAAAAATTAGGGAAATACCCACTTGTTGCTAGAGAAAAAGTATTTGGATTAAAACTAGGAGCAGTCCTAGTCTATTCATATTGGTAGGATGGGAAGGGCAGATTGACATTTTCACAAAATGGGGGTGCATAAAAATTGCACCCATGATATGTGCTCATATTGAAAGCATTTAAAAGAGATAATCCTTATTACATGAAATGCTTAAAAGGCAAAAGATCTGCCCTACAGAGAGAAAAGGTGACATACTAAGATCACCAAAATAGGTGCTTGAAGAATGAATACCTCCAAAGGCTTGAAACTAAAGAACACACCAAGTCTTTAGGTGTTTTGAGCACTAGACTACTTAACTGATAGATTTGTTGCAGAGATTCACTAGGTATGTGATTTCTTACCTCCAAAGGCTGAGTTGTTGATCCACACACCAAGATCAACAAATATATGACCAGTGACTAAGAGTTTGTACCCCAAATGGTCATTTATGAACTAAAATTTCAACAGTCCCACCGGGCATGCCAAAAACTGTTGTCACAAAATTTTGTACCCTTGGTGATCGAGCTTGATCACCAACCTTCTGAAACATGGAAACAACCTCTCAAGTGTGGGACCTTATGTTGTTGTGAGGTCAAGTCTCCGAAGAAGGTCAGCTTCCTCTTCAATTTGAAATACAGAGTGTTGGACCAACCCAACACTTGGTAAAACTAATCTATTGATTCTGAGGAAAAGGGAAAGAAAGAAGGGAATGCATGAAAGAAGGGAAAAAGGGTTTGCACCCAGATTGAAATGATGATCTCCCCTACCTATGACTACACAAAACATCAATAAAACTACCCTAGGTATGCACTGATTCCTATCCTAATTGGTAACCTAAATGTGAGTGAAGGTTGGGATTCGGAAAATGGCAAAAGGAACTAAAACCAGTTCATAGGTGTCACCTAAAGAGGAATCAACACTACAAATACAGCTCAGAAAAACCAACAAGAATGTATTCATATAAAGAGGTAAGACATTATACAAATTGAGTGAAATGAAATGAGGTAAATAAACTAATTTTATTCATGAGAGGGAAAGACAACTTTTACAAGTGCAGAGAAACATGAAGAGTTCTGCAGAAGAAAAAAAAGGAGATGATGATCAAAATGTTACAAAATTGCCTTTATAGAACAGGCATAACTCAAATGATTTTATTTTTATAAAACCCTAACCCCAACTGGGTCAGGTTACAAAAATATCAGAGGAGACAGAGAGAGATCAAATCGACTGATCTGATGGCATGATGAAACAACTCTAAGAGCGTCATCTGCTTCTGGAAGAGAGAAAATCCCCGTAAATCAGGGAAAACCCTACATTTGAATGCATCTGGGGGTACCTACAAAGCCAAAAAGTCTTTGAACTACATTTAAGAGAGCATGGGTGGCGTTTGAAATCAGCTTGTAGGGTCCAATCCGGAGTAAAGACGAGCAAATCCGGTGGTTGGAGTGAGATCAGGTCTGAAATGGGGTGTCAACTAATCAAAGAACGTCCTCAACCATCAGGTCGATAACCACCCTCCTACAGAGAATTCAAAACTCAATGACATAGAGAAAATCAAATATCCACCATCGATCTGAGAGATTCGCACGAAGATGGACGCGCGAGATCTCTCCACATAAGCATCCAACATGCCCAATAGAAGATTAAAACATGGTCGTCAAATTGGGCCTTTATGAAAATTTGACGGCCGCGACGTGGTACCCCAGGTCCATGTTTCACTTACTATGTTCGACGGTTGAGCAACCCTACATACCACGTAGGATAAGGGGGTACAGTCATGCCCTTTATATTTGATTTGTCTTCTTATCCTGCGGGTCCCTTTGCACTTCCTGTTTACCTCGTAGGATAAGATTTCTTTGTTTCTTCCTTGCATGCCTTTTTCACTCTCTGTTCTACCTCATAGGATAAGCCTCCTTGAGTTTTCCTTTATTGGCCTTCACTGTCTCTTATCTTGCGAGCTCCTTCTTATCCCCTTTTATCCTCCTGGGATAAGCGTTCCTTGTTTTGTCTTCCTTGTTTTCTTATCTCATGACATGTCCCTTGTCTTTGTTCTATTTCGTGGGATAAGGGTCTCTTTGATTTACCTTTATTTTCTTATCTCGTGGGAGCGCACGAGATAAGAAAGTCTTTCATTTTCTCTTTGTTCTCTTATCTCATGTCACCTTTGATGCCTTTGTTTTACCTCGTGGGATAAGAGAGGATGACCCTCTTCTTACTTGGATCTTATCCCGTGAGGCCTTCTTGTTGACCTTTTCACCCTACAGGATAAGGGGAAAGCCTATACTTTGTGCCCGACAAGCTTATCTCGCACGACCCTTGCTACATTTGTTTTATCCCACAGGATAAGGGAAAATATTCCTCACCTTTTGTTATTTTCTTATCCTGCGGGTCGCTGTCGATGTCTTTCTAACCCCACAGGATAAGAAAAATGCTTATCATTATTTCTTGTCCCGTGCGACCTTATCCCGCGAGACCTTTGTTCTTTGCTCCTTGTTAAGGTTGGCACAAAAATTGCTAAGAATTTCCTTATCTCCATTTTCAGCTTCAACATTCATATCACTCACTTGTTTTAATTGACCTTCAAGAGTTATCATATTATACACAGATTCTAATTCAAGGGGTTCCATAACTGGCTACTTACCTTTGCCTTTCCGAGACTGAATCTGGAATCCCTATGAATTAGATTCTTTTTCTAATGCATCTTCTTTAGATTCAACTTCAATGACTTTCATGTTTCTCCTCTTGGGCTTATTGGAAGAGGTTGGACAAGGTTTTTCCTTATTCCTCTTGACAAGTTTTTCAACCTCTTTACTTGGAGAGACTTTCTCTTTCCTCAGAGCACTGGAAGATACAATGATCTTGCCAGAACTCTTGAATTGCTCCACTTCCTCAGTAGTAAGGCTAGATTGCTTCAGAGATTCATTAACAGTTTTCTGAATAGTTTTCTTCCTCACCTTCTTTGTTTTCTCCATATGAATTTTCATGGATTTTTCATTTGTTGTCACAAACCTTTCTTTGGTTTCATCTACCGAACTTTCCAACAAGACTTTTGCAAGTCCTTCAAATCTTTCTTCATTAATTTCATATCCTAGAGCCATAATCCATTGAGTTCTAGGAACTAAGACCTCCATAGTGTATTTGTCTATTGAAATCATGAATGTGATATCGTCTTTGTACTTTTGCAAGAAGGATCTAGGGATTCTCTGCTTATTGTGCATTTTGAGCTGAAATAATGCAAAGTAGCTAGTGAATGCCTCTTCCTGCTCAGAGAAATCTATAAACCTTCTTAATCAATCTATAATTTGATGAGCTACTGGAGTGCCTTTTTTCCATACTACCTTTCCACATCCAGGAATCTCTTGCAAGAAATAAAATAGGCTACATAGAGCAAGTGACCCATACTTCAATGGATTATTTTTCTCCTTGCACTGCTTCAAGTTGTCCAAAAATTGTTGTTTTAGAATTTTACATAGATCAAAATCTATGCCTTTCTCAACCATTTTGTATGCCATATTGACTGCAGTAGTTGAGATCGAGTTTTCTTGATTTATATAGTAGATCTTGTTGCCTATCATCATTGAAGCATAGTGTATGACAAGTTTTGTGATAGTGTCAACCTTAAGGGAATGACTGTCGTATGTGGCCTTGGTCAGCCTCTCGACTTCCTTGTTCTTTTCCGATTTCGGTGTTGGAATAGAACCTGTATCACATAGATTGGTAATCACCTTCATTATATCCTTGGTAATTTGGAATGGTTCATCAAGCCATAGGATTTCGTTGTGAAATATGCTCATAGCAATTCTGACCCATTTTTCGTCAAAACAAAAGTTGGGAAAGTGGTTCCACACTTGGAATCTTTTCTCAACTAGGGTTTTGTATTTTGGTTTTATTTTGAAATCATTCCCAATCAACTTGTTTGTCCATAACTTTTTCAGATTTCCATGTTCAAATTAATCCAACTTCACATGAATATATGTCCTAACATCTTCTGACAAAACAACTCCAAAAGGAATGCTTAAAAATGCACCCTTCAAACTATTTTCAAGAGACTTAGTTGGATACTTCTTAAATGATGGTTGTTCCTTAGCGCTTATGTCGACAACTTTAGGGGTAGCCATGGATAAAAATATTTGAGAATAAAATTACAAAAAAATATTCCTTGCTACTTCACCAGGAAACCCTAACCCTTGCTTTGCTTTCTTTTCTCCAGATCTCTATCGCTTTCAAGTGAAAAAAAAACTTAGCAAGTTTCCTTTTATGCCTTTTCAACCCCCTTGCACATATTAAATACAATAAGATATAAGATCATTTTTTATTTTATTTTATATTCTATCTGAGTTCATATAGTCCTTTTGAACCTCAACATTTGACCAAAAAGGTATATGTATTCCACTGGAGTCCTCACTACAATGCTCATATCTTCCTATTGTTACTACAACCCTATGCTCTTTGGCAAGGGATGGATTTTTCTTGGATTAACTCCTATAGGCCAAAGCCTCTGATACTCAGTTACCAGACCCAATATCTACATCGGAGCTAGGTGCAGCCTCAACTTCCTTTTTTCTCCAGATTTTCTTCATTTTTGCCTTCACATCTTATTTGTTGATCTTCTTTGTTGATGCACTTGGCTTCACTTAATCTCTACATTGCCTTGCAATACGACCAAATTTATTGAAGTTGTAGTTGTAGACACCTAAAATTGTCCTGTCTAATTAAATAAATATTTTTATTTATTTAATTATTTTCCTAAGTCTTCTATTAATTAAATAAATTTTTATTTATTTAATTAATTAATTAATCCTCTTCTAAGTCTTTCCTCATTTAAATAAATACTTTTGTTTATTTAAATTGTCCTTTTCCTAAATTAAATAAATGTTTTATTTATTTAATTGATCCCACTTCCTCTATTACTTAAATAAATATTTATTTATTTAATTAATTCGGTAGCCTTTTCTACCCATGACACATGTCACTCATCTCTTACCTACCCCTTTATCATTTAATTATTTCTTCTACCTACCCTTTAATCCTAGCCAACCATTTATCTTTACACCTCTTAATCTTATCCCTCCATTTCCTAAAGTGTCTTCTATATAAGAGGATACTCTCCTTCATTATCAAACCCTAATGAGCATACTAATGTTACAATCAAGCCTTCTTGCGATCAAGCTATCAACCACATTTCCGTTCTTTATTGAGCTCTTGTGCACACATTAAATCTGAGAGGAAATATATCAAACAAGATCAATGGAGATAATAAGAGATGAATATTGAAACCCTACTACACATGTGAATGGTATATTTGGTCATTTGGTTTATTTGCATGGTCTTAGGTATCTTCATTTGTGTATGGTGGATTTCTTTCATTGTTATGCTAGGGTTTTGTGGTTGAATCCTTGTTAGTCTTTCAATATTGTTTTTCACTATCCACTTTTCACCGTATACAATAGCATCTATCATTCCTTTTTCATTTTCTTGATCTGCACTGGTTAGCTTTGTGTCCAAACATATTGCAAACAAAACATCATACTACAAACTGTCTATATCTATTTTGATCTACTACGACATGGTTTCTGCATTGACTAGCTTTATTGTTACAAGTATAACATCTACTGGAGAAAGTCCTAACATTTTGAATTATTTTATTTCTACATTCAAATGCTTTATGACCTAATTTATTGAAATTAAAATGTCTATTGAAAGAGCCATTTTTTTTACTTACCTTTGTCATCTTTTGTTGACTTGTCGGACTCAGCTTCTTTTGTCGGAGAAGGTCCTTCTTTATTTCCAGATTTTCTTTGTGATCTTTCTCTTGTCTTGAATCCTAGACCACTTTTGATTTCTGGAGATCTTTGTACAACTAACATATGATCTACCTTACCTAAACTTACCTTAGTTTGTCTTCTTGTTTCTTTGATGTTTCCATATCCGATTTCAAGGTTGTGACTTCTTGTTCTGGCTTCTTACATTCTTCTAATTTTCATTTCACCAATTGGTTTAAGTACTCCTTGGTTTTCTCATCATCTTAACTTTTGGTTTTTAGATCTGCAATAGTGTTGTTTGCTTGCTTGAGCTCTTCACTAACCTCCTTATGTCTCAACTTGAATTTCTGGATTTGTTCTCTTAGTTTTTCAATGCATTCATTTGCCAGCTGGACATTTTCTTTCAAATCTTTATTTTCATTTTTTATTGTCTCAAGTTCATTTCTAAGTTCTTCACTAATATACATAAGTTCAACTTATTGGATCTCCTTCAAGTGGTTAAACTCTTCTAAAGGATCTGGCTCTGATACCATTTGTTGAACACTTGAAATATTGAGAGGGGAGGAGTGAATCGGTATTCCCTTGAACTTATTAAAACTTTTCAACAACCAACCACATAACATTAATTAGCTAAATAATTAACAAGATAGCAGACAATAAAGTACACCAAATAACACAAATATTTATATGTGGAAAACCCAAGATGGGAAAAACCACAGAGAGGGTTAACTCTCAATGATATGTAACCAGTTACAGTAATACTTGTTCTCTTGGTAACAAGATGTGAGCCCTTCATCAGATAGAGAAGGATGGGTGGTGAACATGAGGTGTTATTTCGCTGCAAGTGAAATGCCATGGATGAATATAAGTGAACCAAGAGGGTAGAGTAATGGAAATGGGATGGTTTGGATGGGAAGCAACAAAGGATCATGCAATGGGTGTGATAGGATAGGAGGATCTTTACTTGAATGAGGGGATGCCAAGGTATCATGAGATGGAGGAAGCATAATTGTAGGATCTTGATGTGGATGGGATGATAATGGATGTTGAGATGGAGTAGATGGGATGGTAGGATCTTTATTTGGATAGATGGATATTTCAACATTATTTGGAACAAGATCTTGGCATGATGAGATTGGTGTGGATGGTGTGATGATGGGTGAGTAGGTAGACTCTTAAAATGGAATGGATGGAAGGAAAGAAGGTTTTTTAACTAGGGTAGATGGATTGGATGGAAGGATAGGAGGTTCATCAAATGGAGTAGAAGGAGCGGATGGAAGGATGGGAGGTTTAATGACTGGGGTAGGAGTGGATGGAAGGATGGGGGGTTGATTGACTAGGGTAGAAGGAGTGGATTGAAGCATGGGAGGTTTAGTGACTAAGGTAGGAATGGATGGAAGGAGGGGAGGTTCATTGGGTTGAATTTTAATTATGATAGGAGTAGGAGATGGGGATTGTGGTTTTATAATGTCAAGGGATGAGGGTTTTGATGGTGTTAGGAGGTGGGAGGGGAATGATAGGTGTAAGAGGTGAAAGGGAAGTTGCAAAAATGGAGGAGGGCATGGATGGTGGTAGATGTAGATGAGATGGATTGGACAATGGGGGATTAAGGTAGGATGGGGTGGATGAAGTTATTTTGATGTACGATGGAGTGGAATATGGTGGATTGAGATAGGATGAAGTGGACGATGGTGGATTGAGATAGGATGAAGTGGACAGTGGATGGAGATAGGATGAAATGGATGGTGGTGAATTGAGGTAAGATGAAGGATTAGGATTGGATGGAGGCTTGAGGTAGGATTAAGTGGATGGTGGGTTGAGATAGGATGAAGTGCATGGTGCTAGATAGAGGTAGGATGGGGGAATAGGATTGGATGGAGGATTAGGATTATGGATTGTGTAATTAATTTGAAGATAATGAGATGATGGATTTGGATTATGGATGTAAGTGGTAGTGTTGTTATGAAAATATGTAGGTTGGGATAGGATCATGGGAGAATATGGGGCATGGATGTTGCATATGAGGGATACATGGATGTGATATATAAGGGAGTTGTGGGTGGAAAACATAATGGATTTCCCTTGTCAAAGGTGTGATAAGGATTATGAATGGATGTGCATGGAGGAATGGTAGGGTAGCTAGGATGAACAATTGGATGTTGGTATCTAGCACTTGGTACAAGCTTGCTAAGGATGAGGGCATCAAGTTTTTCAATTTCTTATTTGTCTTGATCAACAAGGCTCTCATCATCATCATAATAGGAGGAAGTGGAAGAAAATGATGGATAGCCAAACCCATTATAATAAAATCACGACATGATGATTATTTGATGAGTTGGAGAGATGAAAGATGAAAATGGACAACAAACTAAAGCCCAAAATAGGATGAATGACAAGATCAGACTAGGATGGGGAATAACTTTGAGGAAGTTGGAAAGGATGAATTTTGATATTCATTTTTTATGTTTGGATTGATGACTTCGGAAGAAGGTAATGCTGACATGACTCTAGTAGCAATGATGATGGATGAAAAATGACGATTATGATGGTGCAAATTTGGATGATAATGGCGACTATGCTAGGAATAGGACAATGATCATGAAGACACAAATATGGGCCTTTGATGGACAATAAGTTTGGACTTTGAATGATTGATTTTTGGAAAAACATAGTTTTGTGACACAAAAACACATCAAGCATAAATGAAAATTGTCTGACTCAACTGAAGTGTGAGGGCCTAAATTAGCCCAAGAGTTTACATTTATTGGTCAAAAAGTGAAGACAAACTAGACACAATAACCTAAGGCTTGGAATGCAGATACTACTTGTGAGTCCCCACTTGGATTTATCCATATACTAAAACATAGTGGACAGAAAGAGATTTTGGAGGCACTAGATCCCCCTTACATGACACACACTTCTTGGGTGCACCAAAATCTCATACCTCAAAGATACAAAGATCTTATGAATCAAGAGACATTTGTCTCAATAATGAATAGTACGAATTGGGGCGACTTTGGAGGTCCAACCTCCTGCACCAACAAGTATCAAAGGTTTTGGGCTACTAAAAACATTGGTTCATAGTGGAGGAATTTTTGGGGTAAATTTGGTGGCTATACATGCAGTGCCTAGCTCATTTAAGAGATATCCCAACTTGTAGAACACAAGTTTTTACACATCTGCCACACAAACACCAGGGGATTTTGACTTTCATCAAGACCATGAAGGTATTTGCATGTAGATACTAAGGGGAATCATTGGTATAACACAAATGCACCAGTTGATTATGACTTCCATCAAAACCACGATTATTTATATAAAAAATCGAAAGAAAGTATCGCTTGGGTCGTTCCCTCTCACCAACATAAAGCACTGGGAGGAAGGCCCTTTTCTAATAAAGCTAGTACACTTTCTCTTACACCTAAGGTCATGCAAACATGCGAGGGGACATGATACTTGTATACTACCATTAGGGAATCTAATCTAAACAAAAGTGAAAGATTGCACGATTTTTAACACCCAAGGTCCATAAAAAGCAAGGGGAGATCATACACCAAGTACAATCCTTCCAAACACACAAAATAATTGGTTGATTCCCTTAGAAAATTGAGGCGTGCTACTAATTAAAAGAAGACATGATGTAAATTTTAAACCCAAAGGTTGTTTAAAATAAAAACCACCCCTCTTTAGCAGTCCTGCAATAAACTAGTTAGTGTTTAAGTTGTGGGGTCTTTGACAAGTGATGCAACTGTACAAACATTAGCAAAACCCAATCAAACAACAAAGTTAGCAACAAACTAAAAAAATTTAAATTCAAGAAAATGACAAAAAGTAAAAACATAAAGCATTCCACTTAGTACTATATGTTATATTGGTCTAGTCTTACGATCTTCATATTATTTATTATTTTGATAATGGATCACACAGTACATAATTGTAATGTTGATGCAATTAATATTCTTTTTATCCAAAAATCCACTTCTTCAAGTTTTTAAACATTTATTAAAGAAGTTTCTAAATGCAAAATTAAAAAATTAATTCTAATTCATATATTAAATTATATTTTCTAATGTACCTATAAATCATTATATAAAAAAATTATATAAATATTTTTTTATAAAATGTGTTATACTCTTCATTTAGTTAAAAATGTCACATTTACGATTAAAAATCAACACTTCTTTACACATTTTTCAAAAAAATTAATTATCAAATAATTTATCTTCTTTAATTTTTATTTTTTAAATATTATCTTTTAAATTTATTTTATATATATACAAAATCACCTAACACAAACTATTAAAATGGAAGGTGGTTGCTCTCTAATTTTATTTTATACAAAAAGTATATGTATTGGCAAAAATAATTTTACATCAAAATTCTTTCACAAATAATAAATGACCATCAAATTTATTAATATTCTATCACTATTTTTTTTTCTTTCAAATACTCAAAAGAAACTCAATAATATATTATGACACCTTCCATAATGATGTGACATTGGTGTAGATATTTTTTTTTCTTTCAAATACTCAAAAGAAACTCAATAATATATTATGACACCTTCCATAATGATGTGATATTGGTGTAGATATTTTTTTGTTTGTTATCTTCTCAACTGCCCATTAGATTTTTCATAATAATAATAATAATAATAATAATAATAATAATAATTTTAATAATTTCACTTCTTATCAAAAAGTTCCTACTAATTTCCAGTTATACTGATTTCCAATTAAAAAATCATCATCGATTTTTTTTTATAATGATGAAGAATGGTGTGTTGATAGACATACAAATAACATTTCAATAGTACAAAGTTAACATTTAAAATAGTCCAAAAGTCAACTCAATTTTTAATTGGTGAAATATTTAATTCATAGGATTAGAGTGTTATATAAAAAGATAAATTAAAATATAATTCAGATATATATCAATAAGAATATTTATATTTAAAAGTGTATTTGATTATTTATGAATATTGTATTAATATTTGAGATCATAAGACATATATTTGTATTTTTGTTTCACATTCAAAATCTATGCATATAATTTACATACATGCATGAGATTTATGCAATTTAATTTTGTAATATGAATGGTTGTGCGCTTTTTTTCTTAATATTTGCATACTAATTTCATGATTTTGGAATATGATCATGCAAGGAGATCAAGAGTTCAAACATGAAAGAAGGTTTAAATCTTTTGAATATCTGCAAGTTATAGAATATGATATGGTTTATATGTACATATACATATATGTTTGCACACACACACGCACATTCATCTATCTAGCCTAATTTGTTTCACATTCAAAATCTATGCATATAATTTCCATACATGCATGAGATTTATGCAATTTAATTTTGTAATATGAATGGTTGTGCGCTTTTTTTCTTAATATTTGCATACTAATTTCATGATTTTGGAATATGATCATGCAGGGAGATCAAGAGTTCAAACATGAAAGAAGGTTTCAATCATTTGAATATCTGCAAGTTATAGAATATGATATGGTTTATATGTACATATACATATATGTTTGCACACACACACACACACACACACACACACACACACACACACACACACACACACACACACACACACACACACACACACACATTCATCTATCTAACCTAATTTAAGATTATTTTCATCAATATAATCTTACAATTAAGCAAATAATTGGTTTTTCTCATCATTTATGTCTTCATACGTTACATCCATTATTGCATGTAAATGCTACATGTGTTGTCCTCATTTTTAACTTTAAAAAATTAGGCAACCCCAATGAATTTTTCCTTGAAATTCATAATCTTGTTTCTCTAAGGCACATTTTACGAGAAAAAAACTTGTACTGGTTGGTGTCTAATTATGTGGGTGATTTTGCCATCATTGTTCAAGTTTTGGTTGATTTTTGCCTTCATTTTCCTAGCTTTCTATGCAATTTCGGGTTTCAGATCAGTCACTGCAAGTAGGAACTTTTTGTTGTCATTGCAAGTAAAGTCACTGCAAGTAGGAACTTTTTGATCTCATTGCAAGTAGGAACTTTTGGATGACATTACAAGTAAATGCACTCACTTGTAATCAGGCCTTTGGGACCCGATTACAAGTTAGCTCATTGTTTTAATTGTCAAGTTACTTGCAAAGCCGAGTCTCTAAAGCATCATTACAAGTTGTCTTGCATTATTACTTGCAATCGGGTCTTTAAGACCCAACTGCAACTAAAGTTCATTTGGTTGTGCATTTTGTCAAATTCAAGTCAGGTTTTATGTCCAACATTACAAGGAAATCAACTTTACTTGTAGTTGGGGTTTTGAAACCCGATTACAAGTTCACTTTATAAAATAAAAGAGATACACTTTGGTCACTTGCAATCAGGTTCTAGAAACCCGACTGCAAGTATGTAGGGTTTTTTTTTTTTTGCAAGCTAAAATCACTTGCAATCGAGTCTCTAGAACATGATTGCAAGACCTTCATGTTTCACCATTGGCAATGTATATTTTACTTCCAAACTGCAAGTGTGCAAGTACTACCCTTTCACTTGTAATTGATCCACATAACCCTGATGCAAAGTGTCTTGGCCAAGTGACCTATATTTTTGAGTGATGAATGCAAGTTTATATCGAACTTGCAAGTCTTTTTCTCCCTTTGTTTTCCATATTGCAAGTTTATTCTTTACTACCTAAGAATGATCATCTTGCACATATGCAATCGGGTCTTGGGGACCTGATTGCAGGATTATCATTACCATCATTTGCTATCACATTTACTTGTAGTCAGGTCTTCAAGACCCGATTGCAAGCTATTCCCAAACATGCAAGCTTGTACACTTGCAATTGGGTCTTCAAGACCTGATTACAAGTGAAGTGTAAAAGTTTTTCCCTACATTTGCATTGGTCATTTCCACCTTTTCAAGCTTGCTTCTTTTCACTTGCATTCCACCTCCCAAAATCCAAAATTTGCCTTGTCTCCACATACCCTCATTCCCACATCTTTCCTTTGCGAGATCAATACTTGTAGTTGGGTCCTTAAAACCTGATTGCAATGGGTTTCAATGCATATAAGGACAACAAGAAAGAGATAGTGCTTTCATATGTTGGTGAGAACAATGATGTAAAATGAAGATAATACATTGTCATATGCACAGAGGAAGTCAAAATTTCATGAACCATGAAGCAGAGAAACCTTGACAAATGAAGAAGTAATGCAGCAAAGGAATGCATTGTAGCAGTGCTAGGTGTAAAAAATAATGACTTTCACCATCACAAGTAGCTAATCAAGAATGTTCATTATTTTTCAAGTTCAATGATTAATCTTCATAAGCTCACTGTCATTACCATTCGCGGTCAATGATGCAAGTTGATGTTCCCGGACAAATACATTCACCGATCTTGAATACTTCAAGTGCCAACAACATGAAGACCTCTTATACAGAGGATGATGTAAATAGAGCCATGTCTCTGGACACAGTTTCAATTATGCATTTGTAATTTCATTTTGACAAATTACATGTAATGTCAGAAATTGTGATTGCAGGAGATCATATCTCTTGCAAAGTTATAACTTGTAAGTACATGTAATCACATTACAAGTCGAAATGTAATAGGACTTGCAATGTTGAATAAGTCATAGTTAGTTAGTTAGTTGTGGAATAAGTCTCACTTGGTTAGACTTCTCCCACATTTTTCTCTCAGTCCCTCTCCTATATATAGATGAGGTTGCTCTTTGTAATGATTATCTTTTGGCAATGCAACAAAAATTTTGCTAGTTTGTATGTGCACTCTAAGACTTTGAGCTTAGATGTAAATCAAATTGCTTTCAATAAAAGAGGCAAGTTGTGTTGAGACTTTGTGCCAATTCAAGTTGTTATGTGACGACATTTTCTAAAATTGTCTGTGATTTTTGTTCTACTGTTCAAGAGGGATTTAAATTCAATCTTGTAGACTTTGAGCTACTAATTATATTTAGAATTATAGGATTGGTTTTCAGACTTGTTCTTGCAGACTTTGTGCTACTTATCACGTTTCAAGTTAGTGTAGAAAGCTCAAGTAAGGAGGTAACTTGTAGACTTTGTGTTTCTTTTATTTTTAAGACTTGTGCACGTAAGGTGAAGTGCATCATATAGACAGAGTTCGAGTTGTTGTGTTTTGTACACTGTTATCATTTTGAGAAGGTTGATAGGACAGTAGAAGTGTTGAAGAATTTGTGCTTTCATTTCTATTTTCCTATCTCGGAGAAGTGACAAAAGTATTTGTGCTTTCATGGAAACTTTGCTTCCCTTTATGTTCTAAATATTTTACAAAAAGTTTCATTTATGTATTTACTATTGTTGTTGTAACTTCTTTTTTGAAATATGAGAAAGAATATAATCTATTATGAAGAAAGAGAATGAGATGTTATCCCACCCAAATTAGATTAGTGTTAGTAGTAGTAGAGGGGGAGCCTTCCCTAAATTAGGAGAGTTTTATACTTACACACTATGGCTGAAACCACAATTTTGCACATCTTCCCAGGTGTACATAATTTTCACCAACAATAGGCTTCTAAATATAATTATTCATGTATTTATGTACACATAATTGAAACAATAATAGTAGTAATGAATTTTGAAATTCCATTTTTTTTAAGAATGAAAATGAGATTCAAATTCAGGGTGACCCATGCAGTACAACGGTTAAAAAACTTGCATGGTGATACCACCACCAAGGTTCAAATCCCTGTTGGGCCACTATGCTCGTAGGCTTGGTACTTTCGCTAGGCTTGCATGCTTGCGGATTTGAACAACAATAGTTTTTGGCACCTTAAAAATTACCCATTACCAATCAAAAAAAGGAAAAGAAAACGAGATTCAATTTCACAGATACAAATAAATCATAAAGAGTATCTCAAAAATAAAATCTTGAGTGATAAAATGAGTTGATCCTTTTGCTTCTCTTGTAGAACAACTTGAATTGTAGGTTGAATGTAATGTGCCCTGCGAGGAACCTCAAGGAACCATATAATCATACAAATAATAACAAAAAAATGCTATAATAATTTTATTTTTAAACATAAACATTTAATGACAAGTATTAATTAAGGTTCATAATACATATATTTTCAAGAGGTTCCTCAACAACATATATCAATTCAAATTGCATGAAACATAAAGTAATAACCATAAACATTCATAACATTATATATTAACTAAATTAATCCTTTGCACATGATTATCATATCTAAACCATGTAATGTTAAACATCAACTAAAATAAAAGATAACTCATAAACACATAATGGATTGCTGGTACCAACATCACACAACCTAAACCCACTAAACAAAAGAAAAACTACAACTAAGAGATTACAATTCTTGTAAAATACAACTTAATGTTGAAAAACACTTAAGCTATAGAGTGTGAAGACATGAATCCTTCAAACTTCTAGATGATCATTTGTGGCTCATCATGATCCGGTTCATGGGTGTTTTTTGCCATGATCATGGTTTTCACGATAACATCATTGAAACGAAGAATTGTGGCATTATTTCTCTCAAAGGAAGACTGAATTTCCCGCAAGTAACCTTGATAAGTCACTAAGGCTTGAATGGATGATGTTTAAAATGGTTCAATTTTCCACTTTTGACGGATCTTCAACTGTAGATCAGAAAGAACCTTTTCTTCTATCAACAATTCCCCATCATAACCCATGATGGTGCAAGAAGCTTTCTGACAATGAGAGACCATATCCTGAAAAAATTCCATTCACAGCCTCATAGCATCATCAATGTCTTCAATAAGTGACTTAAGAACAAGGGCTTTGTTCTCCAAGAGCTCTTGATATTCCAAGTACACAATTCTTGAAGGAATTACCTGACGTTCTAGAAGAACGCTTAACTTTTGCTGAGGAATTTTAAGACAAATAGTCAAGTTGTCTTCTACCTTTTCCAAGTTCCATTTGAAAGTATCAAAAATTTGGTTCAATTGATCTTCAATGGTCTTCAACTTGGCCATCATTTGGAAAACCTCCTTCAAGACTTGTGCACATAGATTATGAAGCTGATCAACCCAAGATTCTAGTGCTTGTACATTTTGAGCAGCTCTCTCAACTCCCTGGATTGATTCTCATGCCTCGAAAGAACTTGTAGGATTACTCACTTCACCAGTCAGTTTTGTGATTTTACGAACAATTGCAACAAGTTGCCGATTGTCCTCTTCTAGCTTATCTTTCATAGCTAGAAGTTCATCATATCGTTGCATTAGTGAAGCTACAGAATACTGGGCATCATGTTTAACCACTTCATACATTTGCTTGCCCAATCCTACCCTTGTGACTTTGTAATCAGCAGTTGACATCTCTTCAAGTGCTTATCTGCTAGAGGTTCAACAATTTCAGCCATCTTCATCTTGTTGCTATCAACAGTTACTCTTGAGATAGGCTTGGCCTTTTTAGCAACCTTGGGTGTAGACTGTTTAAGTTGTTGATAATCAAAGGCATCAGGTGATATTTCTTGCGTCTTCCTCTTTGGGGTAAAAGAACTAAGCCATGGAGGCAAATCCATCAACTCTCCTTCAGTAGCAGCTGCGAGCAAAGGAGAAGCAGTTTCTATTTGAACAACTGTGGTCACCCTGGGGGAAGTATCAATTTGAATGTCAACCATGGTTTTCTCAGTAACCAAAGGACATAAAGTTTGTTTCATAAACTCCTCAAAGCTGGAAGTAGAGATATCAATCTCTGATAGATGAATGCATGCAGGAGTATCCTCGAAGATTTCCAGCAGACTCTCTTTTTGATGATCAATAGAAGGGTCAACTGCTGAAATGGGGATGACATTCTTAGGAGACTCCTCCACCACTATGTTAGGAGGAGATAAAGGCAAATCCATAGAAACTGAAGGGGGAATCTCATGAGGTGACTCCAAGGCTAGAGATCTAGGAGCATCATCTGATTGTTGTCCTTCTTCTGGATCATCAAGATCAGTCACATGAATGTGAAGTCGAGACTTCTCTTTCCCATGAAGTGTTGCCTCCTCAGGAGGAATTATTGTTGCCCAAATAACTCACAATTTGATCCCAGTACCTGAAGATGATGCACCTTCTTTGTTGTCAACTTGAATCTCAGACTTATGTCCAAGAGGCCTCGTAGAGTCATCTTCTTTTCCAACCTTGATTTTGATAAGTCTAACACCATTACTTTTCAGCTAAGCGTTGGTGATGGCCAAGATAGGCTGAAATCTCTCAAGAATGGATGTGCACTCCTTGTGTGACCATTGGATTAAAGGAAGTTGAGCTTCCTCAACCCTTCGTGAAATATATTCAGAATCAAGTACATGACCATCATCAATCATCCCTTGTGGAATATCCACCAAGTTCAAATCAATAACCTAATCAATAGTAAGCCTGCAGTAGTCCATCTTAAGAACCTCCACTTTTGTATGAAGATCTACCCAAATATCCTCAATACGATGCACGTGCATGAAGGACTTTTTGATCTTTTCATTCATACCCTGGTAATCAAAATCAGCTCTGGACTTAAACCTTTTGAGTTTAATTTCCTACATCTCGGTCTCCATAGCCTTGGCTTTTACGGATATGATAAGAGAATACCAACTAATTTTCAATGGGTTTGGTGTAGAAATCCCCATTCCAACCTTATGTCTGATAGACTGATGAGCGTGTACATCCATGATTTGTCTTCCCAACTCCATAAGAATGATCTTATTGGTTGGATATCTAGGAAGGATGTATGGCTGCCCACTATAACATCTGAATCTCATATAGGTGAAGGTCAGGAATTGAAGAAACAAGCACCCATACTCATTCACTCTTTCCCATGCCTCATCCGACAACCTTCTATTCTTTAGAGTCCTGTCAAATTGGCACATGAAGTAACCAAAGAATGCGTCTTGAACTCTTCTAAAATGCAGTTTGTTGGGTCTCAAAAGCAACTGATCATGATATTCCCATACCGGTATAAGCGAGCGATCACCCTTGGTAGAAAGACCAGGAAAATGTCTAAGTGATGCTGCCAAATACACCAAGTATGAGTTCATGTAGAAAGTCATGGTGGAAGGGAGTGTTGCAATTTGCTCACACACGGTATCACTAATGACTTCTCCCCATGATATATGATGGGACTGCCTTATGAACATGATAAATTGGTATATCCAGGGCTCAAAGATATTAGAATGTTCAAAACCCATCATCCTGTTGAGGAGAGTTATGATGTCTCCAATTTTCCACTTAAAGTCGCATCGGTACAACTTAGCCCACCTTGAGAAGGCGGATCATGGCTCGTGAATTCACCTGTTAATATGACATTTGCAATCCTTTTCCCTCTTAACATAGTACTCAGCTGCACCATCCTTTGAGATTCCCATATAAATAGGTGCTGGTGGTATTCTGAAGACTTTCTCAATTGTATCTGCATCAAGGCGGATTATCGCCTCACATCATTATTTCTGATGGTTCTCGTGTCCTTGTCAAAGTGATGAGCGCAAGCAAGGACGAATTTAGGTTCTAGGGCAACCACTGGGAAGAAGATGTGTGATGGACATGGTTGTCCAACAACCGCTGCATATTGCTATCCTACGGATCCTCCACCCTCTTGAAATTTTTTGACATGTCCACATGCCCTATCTCTGTATCTTTTATGCGATCCAAAGGAGAGGAAACATGAGAAGGTGAAACTACATTTTGGTACTTGTCATATTTATACTTCATCTTCTTTGGAATTGGAGATGACGACAAATCTGACATTGAAGGACAACCTTGTATACTGCGATGAAGACTTAAAAGTGTTAAGGCGACATCACAATCAGTTGCAACTAACATTTTTCCTTCTTCAAATGGGGAGAACTTCAATCCTTGCACTTCATGATTTTGTGAGAGAAAGATGGGAAATAAATGGGAATGCTAGGAATATTGGCTTTGACCAATTTTGGATCTTGGGGAAAATTTTACAAGTATACAAGTTGGGAAGAATGCACATGCAATCGGATTTTTAAAACTCGAATGCAAGTATACTTGTAAAACGGAAAATGGAGAAATGAGTGAAAAATGAGAATTAGACTTGCAAGAAATGACGTGAACAGAAAGTATGGGTATAGGTGATATGGATGGATAAAAATGGGAAGATTTTGGGAATGTCACTTCCAAGAAAATGGGAAGAACTTTGGACATGCAATCCGGTTCTAAAAACCCAATTTTGGAAGGATGGGTATTTTTCATCTTTGCAACTTGGAATTTCAACAAAAGATGGTTAAATTTTTTAACCGTAAGGGAAGAACAATGATTTTCATCCAACTTGTAATCGAGATTTAAAATCCCGAATACATGTAAAGAGGGACTATTGGTATTTTGGTATGGTTTTGTCATTGATGTCAACACCTACTAAATACACCTACTTTGGAGATCCAGCAACATTCACCGACAAACAGTAAACTGTGCAACAGTTACCGGTATATGATTAACCGGCAGGATATAATGTTCACCGGTACCTACAATGACATGGAAGACACTTGGTAATGTCGAAGACATCATGTGGACACTTTATTTTGAAGTAATAATCATTGGTATATTCTTATTTGCATATTTGCTTTTACTGGCAAATAGGTCCAGGTTATCTAGGGTTACACCGACAGGTTTATCTTTTCCAGATCAGCATGGCACGCTATGGAGATGATTTATTATTGTTGTAAATGCATTAAGCCAACATGTTCAATCGGTTATTGCATTGGATATTGTATTGTTTGTAAAATGTTTTTTTGTTGTAATATCTTGTAGAGCCGACCTACTAAAATTGGTCTTAGGGTATGATATAAATGTAAGATCTTATTTGTAAGATCAAGTGTGGAATGCGAAAAAGATTTAAGTAAAGGTATATGCGAGATAAAGCAGAGGCATACACGAAGAGATCATTTGAAGGTGAAGTTAGGTTTTTGTAGAAGCATATCAGCATTACACCGGTACTGAATCTAGCATATGAAGATGCTATTTTGTGCAGTACATTCTTATTGGATTTAACCATCCATCTGTAGTCAGTGTGACTCCCATTTGTGATTGAGCAGTGAGCTCTAGGCTGTTGGCCTTTTTGCATGTGCAGACCCCTTTTGTACACTTACTATCTGCAGTAGTATCATCTGATTGTGGGTAAGGTTTCCCACCATGGTTTTTCCCCTTATAGGGTTTCCACGTACAAATATTGGTGTCATGTGTTGTGGATGACTTTTTGCTTATGTTTCATGCATTAATTCTTACCGGTATAGCAATTTACTGTTAACACTGTCTACTGGCATACTTAACTGATTTACCGGTATTAAGCATTTAGTTGGTTAATAAGTTTTTGGTTTGAATTTATTAGACAACTGATTCACCCCCCCCCCCCCCTCTCAGTTGTCTCCGAGACCTACAGGGACAACGAGTAAGAACAATGCAATTCAAAAACTGCTTTTCAAAGGGGAAAATCTCTCTCACAAAACCGATTTTTGGGGCAAAATAAATATATACACAAATTTACAACTAGAAAGGAAAAACAAGAAAACAAGAAAACAAGAAAATGAAACAAAGAAAGGAAAGAAATCATACCTTGCTTCAAACTGAAAATGCCTCTTCAAAAACATGATTATTCTTTGAAAGAAGAAAAGATAACTCTTAAATAGAGATTAAACCGCATTCAAAAACCCTTGCCACGTTTTACCAAAACGCCTTGGGCAGAAAAACATGACAACAAATGCGGTTTAATGGCACAAGAAATGGCCAATCCTCCATCAAACCTCAACGCCTTAGCATGAAAGGAAAAAATGACCTAGGAGATTGCAACTTTGTATAGTTTGAATCCCCCAAAACGTGGGTTTTAGGAATCACGTGGTAGGCGTTTTAGCAGAAAATCAGCAAACAAGAACCCCCAAATGGTGTGAAAGATGTTTGCAAATGCACAAAAATAGGGAATAATCCCAAACGCCTTGCATCTCCCAACAAATCTCCACAAAAAATGCTTCCAAATCATAACAAAAATGCCTTCCTTTAGCTGGTCGGGTTTTGGAGAGAGGAATGCAAGTTTAATTTTCATGCAATAGAGAAAAATTGGGTTTTCATTCTCAAATAGCAAGTTTAAAATGTCACTTTTCTTTCAACAAGGCAAAATCAGGTTTTATAAATAAAATTACAAGTTTAAATTCCCAACTTGCACTTTATGAAGAAAATCGGGTTTTTTGGGCAAACTAGCAAGTTTAAAATGTCACTTTATTTCATTTCTAGGAAAAATCGGGTTTTGGAGAGAGATGTGCAAGTTACAAATTACTTGTAAAGGGAAAATAAAATCCCTACAACAAGTTTTAATAACTTGCACATGTAATAGGAGTTTAAAATCCCCATTACAAGCAAAAGACATTAAAATAGGGGTTTTAGAAAAGAATTACAAGTTATTTATAAATATGCAATTTAAAATTAACTTGTAACTTATCCAAAAAATCCCTATTAAAACTAAAAAAACAAAAAACATCAAGGGGGAAATAAAAAGTAAGTTACAAGTTCTTTTTTAATAAAGTGCACTTGTAATTATCCAAAAATTTCCCTACAAAGACCAAAACAAAGGAAACCTTTAAAACTTGCAATTCAAGGAAAATCTCCCACCTGTAGTCAGGGAGAAAAAACCCAAAATTGAAGGAAAGACATAGCAAACGAACCCAAAAATGCAATGAAATTCGAAATGTGGTTTGAGGATCGACTGAGGATTACGCCAGTCCAAGGATTAGGCGAAATTCTACTTCGGGAAGCATGCCATAGAGTAAAATTTTCATTTTTTGACAAAAATTTCATGTAATGGTCCTTCATTTTTGAAAACAAAAATGAGGACAACACACTCGGTGTGCTTTTCTTGATAGGGTTTTTTCAAAAGGGTTTCCAATTTATACTTTATATTCTCTTAGTTATTACTCATTGGAAATCTGCACAATTTTGTTCTCCTAAATGCATTATTTCTCTCATAGCATTAGTGTGGATCTAGTCTAATTTATTTTCACTTAACACAACTTATTCTCAAACAAATGAAAAATACAAAGACATGCTCAATTTTATAGTTAATATCAACCTTAATCTAGAGCATTTTAGGAGGAAAAAATTGTGTGGTGTAAACTAGTTTAAGACTAGATCGTATGAAATGACTCAGTTTGTATCAACGTAATTTTTAATAGAGGTTTGTCATATATATTTAACATTTATAACAACTTAGTGAATTAACATCTATAATATTAAAATAATCACATCATTCAGAATAACTAAACATTCTTTATCTTTCTTAAAAAAAAAATAGTCTCAAATCTTTTTAACCTATATTTGATTATGCTCATTATTTGACTATAAAAATAAGCTATATCATCTTATTGATAAAAAATAAAAATAAATTTTATTATTTTGTCGACAATTCCTTTACTATGTGGCAATTTCATTTGTAGATGTAAGGTTACAATAAAATACAAAACCAAAATTTAAATTGATTGATCACATTTTGGTTTTCAAAATAAAGTCATTTCATTTGTCATGATAAAGTAACTTCTCCTACATTGAATTAAAAAATTAACCTCTTAAGAGATAGACTATTTTTCTTTTCTTATAATAATCATATAATAAACACTCTTATATGTTAGATCTAAGTTAAAAGATGCTAATAATTTGTACACTTGACAACATGATTACAAATACAATATTATAGAAATGAAATGCAAGAAAAAGATAAACATAGAATAATAAATAAATTAAGAACATTTGAAAAAATAATATAGTCTATCTTAAATACATCTATCTAAAAAAAATATTGAGAGATATCAATTTGGAACTATTTTATTTATTTAAAAGTTATTTTAGTTTAGTTTAGTTTAGTTTAGTTTCGTTTATTTTAGTTTAGTCTAGTTTAGTTTAGTTTAGTTTAAAAAATTATTAAAAATAAAAAT
This sequence comes from Cryptomeria japonica, assembly GCF_030272615.1. Taxonomy (NCBI): domain Eukaryota; kingdom Viridiplantae; phylum Streptophyta; class Pinopsida; order Cupressales; family Cupressaceae; genus Cryptomeria; species Cryptomeria japonica. The sequence goes on along the minus strand of NC_081407.1, from coordinate 392,104,967 downwards.
TTAGAAAATACATCTTTTAATTAAATTAGTTATTCTCTACTAATAATTTTTTTAAAAATATTTGCTATATATTATAACTATAAATTAATATATATTTTTAAATATCTTTGTTTTTATTTAATATTTATATATCTATCTACAACTTATAATTTTGATGAGGGTACATTTTGTTTTAGATAGTGTCTATTTTGAAAATATTATATTTATAATTATTATTAATATTTTGACATGTGAATAGTTGTCTAATTTAATCTAAAAGATAAAACTAAAAGTTAACATTAACATGCTCACACCAGTTCACTCCACCTCATCCTGCCATTGTAGAATTTCTCTTGACATAAATAAATAAATACTGATTTATAAACAAAACCAAAAAAATATGAATCCAAAAAAAAATATTTTTATTTTTTTGATAACCCAAGGGTATTCCTTCGACCCAACCCAGATTATGCCTCTCCTAGGGTGAGACTAATCCCCTCAGGGATGACAGTAGCAATCGGCAAGCCACCATCATCAAGTAAGCTTGAGCGAAAGAATCAACCTCGAGACCTACATGAGAAAAACTCAAAACCCGCGGCTAACTACACCACCCAATTGAACAAAGAAAAACAACAACAATATTATGAATTATCATCTAATTAAACAAATTAATAACCATAATATTATCCATATCGTTATTGTCGTAGTAGATGGTTAAATTGTGATGTGGTTCTTGTCACCAAAACTCAAACCTTATTGAAACATTGTTGTTGAATTCTTTCATCGAAAATAAAATCTCCTATTTATGACCTCACCAATTCATAACTCCAATTAAAAACATATACTTTTAAAAGAAAAAGAAAAATATAATATTATCCAACTATTTCAACCTAACTAAAAGCATGATGTACTTTGTCAATACACAATTAACCATTGAAATACATCAAACTTAACTTATTGTCCATCTATATACCAGTAGACACACAATTAACCATTTGAAATTCAAAACCCATACTTAAACCCCCATGGCCTAAGTCCACCTTTACCAAAATCCTACCAATTAAAAAAGAAATGAGGAAGGAGTAGGTATGTTGGATTTTGCACTGGTAGTTGCAAAAGCGATTTACACCGGCACTTCCCAACACTAAAAAACAAAGCATTTTTTCTTTTTTTTTTATCACTTACTGACGAAGCAACATCTTCTTTGAACGTTCGCTTTAACGAGCGGTGCGAGGCAAAAGCATTCATTCCCCTGTAAGTTTCAACTTTGAGTTTCGCTCTCAAACTACAGGAGATTTCAATGGAGTCCGAATCTCTGCAGGGCAAAGGCCGTTGCGGCAACTGGAAATTGATACTGATATTTACAGTCGCGATCTTTAATAGCAGGGGATGCAAAGCAGCTGAGCACGTAGTAGGGGCGGACAGGGGATGGGATCCTCAATCGGCTCACAACTTCCAGGAATGGGCTTCCAGCAAAATTTTCCGCGTCGGCGATAATCTCTGTAACCCTAGAAACCCTAACTGACTTACAGTAGAAAGAAATAGGCTAAAATTTTCGTCTCTGTGAAAAATTTGTGGCGTTTTTATGTTTGACAGGGTTTGCGTACTCGTCTGCGGTGCAGAGCGTGGCGGAGGTGAATAGCCGTGAGGAATGGGAGACCTGTGATGTGAGCAATCCGATTCGCCTTTACAAAGGCGGCCTCGATTCTGTGCCTCTGCACAGCGAGGGCAGCAGATATTTTGTTAGCGGCCGGGCGGAAGATTGTCTGAAAAATGGAATGAAGCTGCACATTAATGTCGTTCCTTTCAATACGAGCTCGCCAGTGAATGTTAAAGCCGTTGCTGAGGCCCCTAAATCTTCTGGAATGTCTGTGTTTACGGCCTTCTCTTTCTTCTGTGCCTGTGTCTGTATTTTCCTTTCACTTTCCCTTTCGTTTTCCCTTTGATGGCTCCATTTCACCTGAGGGATTTGCTTCAGTTTCTGAAACTTCAGTTATACGGACTTGACTTTAAGTTGACAGCTATGGCTGCTACTGTTTAGATGATGTACGGTTTTATGGGTGCTTTTCTTTATTTTCTATATAAAGAAATGATAATAAAGTTTGTTTTCTTAGCTGAACTTCAGAGTTACAGTTTGTGTTTTGATGCTTAGATCAATTTAGCCTATATATTAAAAAAATAGTGATTAAGAATTTTTTTTCCACGTAGTTATGTAAGTATTTTTTATTTTTAGTAATATTTTAGATCTCATTCTAAAGTCTATTGTTACTAGTATCAAGTTTTAATGTTAATGGATGTAATTGTGTGAGTTTTTTTTATTATATTAAATCAAAGTAAAAAAAATTACATATAGAGCATAACCAGCTGTAGAAAAATTAGCTTATCAGCACTGTAATACATATTACACACTAATTACAAAGCTGATTTAAGCATAAATCAGAACTACAAATATTATGGATAGCAGCATTGAGTTTTGTGTTTTATATGTTGTAGATCACATTCCATTTTCCATCAATAGATTTGTGTGCTTCTAAATCATGGAGTTATTTGATTTTTTTTTTCATAATATTTTAAATCTTATTCTATGATTTTAACAAGTACAAATATCTTAAATACATTTACTAAACAAGAGATGCAAGAAGTCAACTTTCTCCCAATAGTATGGTTAGTTTAGAGTAGAAAACAAAAAAACATCTGATATGATTTTTTTTATATTGAAAACACATTTACTTGCAAAAATTTAATGACTAAATAAACAATATTTATGGAAAGCCAAATGTATGTAATCAATGTCTACAAGAGATTTAAAAATATGTTTGGAATTGTTAATGAAATTAATAGGCTCTCTTATTGAATCCATTGTGGAGTTGGATTTGATTGTAAATCATGTTTATAAGTTTGAAGAATGTGAGTTACTTGCAAATCTAATGACTAAGTAAACAATATTAATGAAAAGCAAAATGTGTAATCTATGGCTAAAAGAGATTTAAAAATATGTTTGGAGTGGTTAATGGAATTAATAGGCTCTCTTATTGAACCCATTGTGTAGATAGATTTGATTGTAAACCATGTTTATAAGTTTGAAGAATGTGAGTGTATATTGTATGGTACCAATTTGCATGCGATCTAGGTTTTCAAATATTGTAAATGTAGGTAAGTTTTTATACCAATTATCAGTTACATTAAATTGTGAGGCAAGATTACAAATCTCAATACTGTAGGACAAGTTGTAGTGTATCAATTATGGAGTACATTTTATCATGATCCACTCACAAATTTAAGATATGGACCATGGTGTATGGTATTAATTATTTGTACTTCACATTTGGGAAACACCAATTGTACTTTAGAGGTTTTTTATTCTCAACTTTATGTGAGATTTTTTTATTATTTGTTGGAGCCCATTGAAGGAACCGTGAAAGGGCTCCACAAACCTAAAACCACATTTCCATGAAGTAACCATGCTACATTCTGGAAGGGAGCATCTACCAGAGCTATTAATTGAAGATAATAGTTTTATTTTATTTATTTAAAGATAGTTTGTTTTTGCTTTTAAATATATGTTGGTTGTATTTAAGGTTCTATGTACATACTATTGCAAAATGCCTTTTTGATGTAATTAGTTTTAATTTATTTTATTTCTTATACCTTTTTAATTGTAAAAATTAAAATAATCATTTTTTATTAGGTTTTAAGGTAAACCAATAAATTAGTAAGGACAAGCAAGTAACCCTAGAACCTCAAAACTAATTATCTAAACATACTTTTTGAAATGATAAAGAAAGAATCAATGGTATAGCTTCATAACTAATAATGGAGAATTTTGATGAAGATTATGCTTTGTGATTGGATTTGGGAGAAGAATGCTATAGGAATTATGGAATGGTTTGTTAATTGGTTCAATTCTATGTTTGCAAATTTGATTCTTATTTGTAGAATTGGTCTTCGTTTGCAAAAATGACTTTTGTACATTTTATTGTAGAGAATTTCTTTATTGTGGTATCTAAACTTGCAACGAAGAGTTAGTGGTGTTGATGAACACCTCTTTGATCATGTTAAGTAAGCATCTTCTCCTTGGTCAAGTCCTTAGATTTGATTTAATGGTTTTGATAAAGAGTTGGAGTCACACCAAGCATTTGTACAATATAGCTAGTATATTTCTAATGATGGAGATGTTGATATAAGCCAATGATGCTCTCCAAGTGCTAATGTGAGTAGTCAAACAAGAGTTAATGGATAGATAAAATGGAAATAGTGTTTTTCTTTTTATACAAGAACGAAGTGCTCATTTTTAAATGTTTTGTGCTCAAGTTGTCAAGTAATGGCTAGTAATAAAGGGGACAACATGTGGCTAGTATTAAATTTAAATTCAAAAGATTAGGGGAGTCAATTCTTTGGCGTGAGTTGGAACCAAGTTAATTTTTATACTTGTGGATTTGATTGACCTCGTTAGACACATAAATTATAAACCAATTTTAGGTAATTGAGATGTTTCGGGTTAGGATTAATTATGTAGAAACATGCTACTTGTACATCGATCATTGCATTCAAGAGAGGTAGATCAAAGTGAGTCCAAACCTAACGCTTGTCACCCTTACACATTTCCCCCCTCATAAAATTGCATGTGAATTACTATTAAGATGCATGCCAAAGTAAACAAGTACTGAACATGAAAGTAAATGATAGGAATTAATAAAAGTACATAGAGATATGGATGAAGATTTTGTGCATGCTTCATCTTGAAACTTGCAAACACAAACTTCTTTGAGTAAGCATTTCATAGAAATCTAAAATAGGAACTAACACAATTGGTCGATAATGTAAATGGATAAATTTAAGTACATGCAAAATGAGATAGGGGTTATGAAGGAGTTTGTAAAAAGGAATTGGTACTCGTTGGGTACAATGGTAGCCTACAAAAAGAAATTGATATTCGTTGGTTATGGTTGTGCCTTGCAAAAAGAAATTGATGTTTGTTGAGAACAATGGTACCTTGTAAAATGAAACCTATACCTATTGGGCATAGTAGAAGCCATTATAAACATGATCTTATAGCTACAAGTGTAATGATTAGAGAGCATTAGTGACATTATATTCCCTCTATAATGGATTGCATATAAGGGATGCAAGGAATTGGGGGATAGGAGAAGAATATATGATTGTGTCAAACTTAATAATAACCTAATCAGTCTTATAAATTATATTGTGTGACAAACATGTAATAAAGAATAAGGTGTGATCATAGAAGCATGTGTAAGAAGGGGAAACAAGGTGCATAAATTGAAGGACAATAATCAAGTGATAAATGTAAAGTGCTCGATAAAATAATGCAAGCATATGTGAGTGTCATAACATATAATTGTGACAAACATAAGCGTGTGAGATATAAGATATGAACATGATAAGCATAAGCACAATAAGCATGTAAGCATAAGTATCGTAAGATAATATCTTAGAATAGCCAAGATAAGTAAACATAAAGGGGATACCCCCAAGTCAAGAAATATATCATGAATCGTAAACAAAGAAAATATGTATAAGATGTATAAGTGAATAAGACATAATATAGAAGGTGAAATGAAAACTTAAATAACGCATAACAAAGCAGAGCCTCACACATGACATAAGATAAAAGGAGCACGAAATAATATAAGGGGAGGAGTACAACAATCAATGCTTAATCAAAAGGGACAAAGAGAACACATAAAAAAGAAGATATATTTTTGGTCAACAAATAAGAGTTGTTGACAAGCACTCCATACTTTGCATCATCACAAATCCATAGGGGAAACATAAAAAGAAATCACATACTCAACATAAGAAACAAACAAAAAAAGTTGCACAACCTTAGACTGATTTGGCAAACCCTGGGAGTTTCCAATCGAGGAAGGGGAGCTTGAACAATTAGAATTTGATAGTGATGACTCAAGTAGGGATGAGTTGACATCATAGACCCATGGATGATTAGCCAATCAATGCCTAAGTTCCTAAACAGTCAAGGGAAAGATGGCAAACACATAGGAAGATAATCCAATAGGAAGAAGAGGGAAGATGAGGCTTCAGAACGGAAGTGCCCAAGTATTAAAACCTACATTACCAAATCTAAGGGAGCAGGGGCCTCCCTTGGAAGACAACGAGGATCTCCTCTTCGAATGTCAAGGGCTTAAATACCCTTGACAAAAGACACTTAGCAAGGTGTCAATTTAATCTGTTAAAACCAAAACTTATCTTGCTACAAGATACCAAGCTTAATGTGGATGAAGGTTGTCACTTTTTGAAGTTCTATAGGCATTGGGGTGATTGTTTTTAGGAGGCCCTTGGCTTTGCTAGGGGTTTGGAGAATTTGTCGAATTTAGAAGAGTGGCTATCAAGTTTCTAGATAAGGACAAAGCTTGGATGGTTGTTAATGTCAAAGCCTTTGACCTCTCAATTAAATTTGTCTTATTCAATGTGTATGGCCCAATCAAGATCGAAGAAAAGAAAATCCTTTGGACCATATTAACAAATAAAATCAAGGTATTAAATAATGTCAATGTCCTACTGGGTCAAAATTTCAATGCCATTTTGGACTTGGAAAATAAAAATGGGGGCCTAAGTAGAGTCAATAAGGTCATCTTCAATTTCAAGGAGTTCATGGATGAAGCTGGTTTATGTGATTTCTCTCTACATAATGGATCATATACCTAGAACAATAGAAGAGTTGGGTTTCCTTCTATTCCTAAAAGGCTTGATAGGTTTTTAGTGGCCACTCATTGGCTGTAGGCAGACATCACCTTGGATTATGTGGTGGGGCCCAACGTGTTCCAACCACTTCCTAGTTTCATTACGAATTGGTTCTTCTTCTATTCCTTCTAACTTCTAAGGGTTATTCCAAGTTTGCAAGAATGTCGTTTCCAAACCCAAATCGTTTAAGGTATCTAGAGGAATGGTGGCTAGAGGGCATGGGGGGATTGCAAGCTATAAATTTGTCACAAGGCTATGTTTTATCAAATAGAAGTTGGAGGGGTGGAATGAAAAAAGTTTCAAAAATATCTTTAGACAAAAGGAAAGGGCGAAACAATGTTTGGAAGAGCTTAATGAAAAGGTGATCAAACATGGCATGTTTTTTGTTGACTTCAAGTTCGAAAAGCAATTAAAATTGGAGCACTTAGAATTGTTGGCTCGCGAGGGGCCTTTTGGGACCGGCCGCAGCTATTCTGGCTCCAAAACGGACCTTCCGTACAGCGTGATAGCGACATGTTAGTCAATCTCAGCCATTTATTGCAAAATCGACGGTGTAAAACACGCGACTAACATGTGTGTTAGTCAATCCATACTGTCGTTTTGGAACCAGAATAGACGCGTCCTTTGGGACCAACCTTAAACAACACACACTAAGCTTTGACCACCTACCATTCCTTTCACTTAGACATTCCATTATCATCGTCTGTTCCGTTCAAATAAACTTCACCATTAACTTCCAAATTCGAAATGTTCCCGCCTAGAAGTTTCACCGTACGCAAAAGAGAGATTTCCATCTACCTCCATTTTTATTTGCAGCGTACTCCATGCCTCTGCCAAAATGGGGGCAGAGCTTCCGAACAGAGTACTATCCATCAATACATGACTGTAAAAGCTCTGGTAGACCTGAATGCAAAAATATGGAAGCATAGACAGGCACGTGAACTGTTTGACCAGAAGCCTCAAAGAAATGTTGGTGTAGCTACAATTGTCCTGGTACACATGTATGCAAGGTGTATAGGCTTAGACGATGCACGTGAACCGTTTCACAGAATACCTCAAAGAAATATGCTCTCATGGAACAGCCTGGATACAGGATAGGAAGAAAACGGATTTGCTAAAAATAGCTTTAGAAACTTTCAATAAAATGCGATTGGCAGGTGTAAAGTTTTAAAAAATGTGAAGCTTAAAAGTTAAAATTATTTCATTTACATTTGACCACATCCCCTTCAAACTATTTATTATAATATCTATTAGCTAGTATTTATTTAAGTGATTCTAGAGTATGACAAAGCTAAACCAAAACTTATATTCATTTCATTTTTTTTGAGACCAATAAAATCATTTCATAAAATTAAGGGTAAAACATATAACATAAATTAACATTTATCGATTTATATTTATTCTCTTAATTTTTTCTGGATTTGATTGTGTAAGTATTGATGAATCAAGGAGTGTGATTCGAAACGTTGATGATAAAAATACTTACACAATCAGATCCAAAAGAAATTAAGAGAATACAGCATGGATTGTGGAAATCTCATAGCATTGATTTATATTTAGTTGATGACTCATTTTGTCTAAATTTTGGTAGCTCATCTTTGGATGTTATATGTGGTCACAAAAAATAATCCATCTACTATTTTTAGAAAGAATACGCTGAACAAATATAAACCAAAAAATACACATTTGAATGTGAATTGTATGTGTAATTATCTTTCTCCAAATTAAATATATATATATATATATATATATATATATATATATATATATATATATATATATATATATATATATATATTTAAAAATAGAAACAAATAAAAGCAATCAAATTATATAAGTATGATTAAAAATGCCAACAAAAAAGATACAAGCAAGTGGCTAATTAATGAGTGATGTATAATAAAATTGACCCAACTAACCTATTGAATTCATATTAAAAGACCCCATTGTTTAGATCGGAACTAACATTTTTAAGGAGCTGATTAATAAATGGTAGATAACGGTGTGGCTATGTAGTAAGGATTGGCCCAAAGGAAGAGAAGGGTTGCAGTAAAGGGAGATTTGAGGAGCTATAAAGTTTGAAAACTGAGAATGTGAAGATTAGAGAGGAAAATAATGTAGAGGGAGGGAGGCCTTTGAAAGGCCATGTAATCATAGAATTTTTGTGTGTCCATGTAATTGATTTGGAAATAAACTATTTTTGTTTTCAGTCTGCAATTAGCAATTGAATGTAAATAGAGATTTTTTGTTTTATGTTGTGTTTTTTTTTTTTCTAAGTTGGTAGGCAGAGTGGGAGAACCCTGTCTTGCATCAATAAGGTTTATTTAACCATAAAAGAAATATAAAATACTTGCAAAGAGAAATCTATTGGGATAATGTTTATGGTTAGACTTTTAAGTCAAAGTCTCTTGCATATGGATACCATAATCCATAATCTATCGCGCCTTTCAAGTATTTGAAAATTCTTTTGGTTGCAACCATGTGTGACTCCTTTGGATCTTTCTGAAATCTAGCAATCAATCCTACTGCATGAGCAATGATTGGTCTATTGTGAACAACATAATGTAGCTTACCTATCATGGATCCATATTCCTTTTCATCAATTGGTGTAGAATCATCCTCTTTTTATAATTTACAGCTTGTAACCATTTGTGTTTCAACTGGTTTATAATCTCCCATTCCAAAAAATTTCAACACTTCTTTCACATATTTGGATTGAGTAATAAAAATACCTCCCTTTATCTGTTGGATTTGCAAATCTATGAATTTTTTTTATCTCACCTACCAGTGACATCTCAAATTCATTCTTCATTTCATTAGCAAAATCATGACACATATCATCATTACCTCCAAAAATGATATCATCAACAAATACCTCACTTACCAATATTTTATCTCCTTCTATCTTGAGATATATGTTACTATATTCATTGGTTCTTTGAAAACCTAACGTATTTGCTTATAAGGTCGATGATTTGATTCAATTATATGTTGGCAAATTTGGTTAAGTGTGAAAGTGATTGTTGCTAAACTAGGAGGTGTATTTGTAGAATGATGTGAAGGCAGATAGGAGTAGTAAAGGATCTGATTCAACAAGGAAGTACTATTTCCAAATCAGTCAAGAACCTGTTGTTCTCTAACCATTACAACAATAAAATCCCTTACCAGGTAAGCTTTAACATGCTTGTTGTTAAAATCCTCTAACCAGGTGATCCATTAGCTTAGATTTTAAATCCTCCACCGAGGTTACCTTTAATAGGGTATTTGTAGTCAATCCCTTAACTGGATCTATTCCTAACATGACATTATTATATAATCTTCTAACAAGGCTTGACTCCTAACATGACGAACTTCAGAAGAGTTCAAAATACTTGTGGATATTCATCCCCACTGTGGTTTTTCCTATTTAGGTTTCCACACAAAAAATCATTGTGTCAAGTGGTGAATGATTTTGTGGATGTGTTGTTGGTATGGTTGATATGAATGATTGGTAAATCTACATATATATATTTACATGATTGAAAATGATCTGAAATATGTTATTATTGATATTAGTAAAGTGGTTTAAGGTTTTGGTAAGAGAATATCTAAGTTTCAGATCTGTTGTATTGTATCACTGAAGTGTTGCAGATTTGTTAAAGTGTCTAAACCGGTAAACTTTGTGAGTTGTTTTTGAGTTGGAAATAAGTTTGGTGAAAGCTCAGTTAATTTTCTATCTATTGATTCACCCCCCCCTTTCAGTAGATGATCAGATCCTTATTATGTGAACCTTCAATGAAGAGTTAGTGGTATTGATGAACTCATTGTGTAGCTTGCTAAGAAGGCATCTTGGGTGATCCCATAATAGTGTGTTCCAATTGTAGGATAGGGAAAAAAAAATGAGTACAATATGCCAAAATTGTTAAACACCTTCAAATGAATACATACTTTTGAATAAAGGGCCTTTCATTGAATTCGATTCATCATAAACCTCAAATGAAGGAGGTTCAAATAAAGGTGAGCACCATGGAATGAATGATTTTTTTTCATTTTAAACCTTTCATGTTCAAAATCCTCTATTTATAATCTTTGAATGATGGCAATACCTTCTTAAGGCCTTTATGATGTTATCTTTCCATTGCTCATAAAGTTTTCAAATGAAATTTAGGTTTCAAAGCAAGGGTTGGACAATCAAACAAATTCACCATTGCATGAGGTTTTGTAATATTGCAATTTGCAACCCTTGAAGTAAGCTTTCCAATCCTTGAAGTAAGCTTTCCAAAAGTATAATTTTTAATATATTTAATTTAGCTATCATATTTATTTTTATTTTCTAATAAAGATAATTCTTTTAATCAAACATAAAGGTCTATGTTTGATGTACATGAAAAAATAAAAAAAAACTTAAAACATGGGTTCATTATGCATTAATACCCTTGTTTCAACGTAAAATAATCATTTGAATATATGCAAACAAAGTTATACATTATGCAATAAGATTATTCTAAATTATAATTAATTTGAATTAGAACATAATAAATAAAATAAGTAACAAAAAATTATAAAATATATACACTCACTAGATATTAGTGTTAATGCTCTATGTTTTAGAATTATAAATTTGTTTTATTTCTAAAAAAAGATCCATTGTGGAATAAATATCTCATTATAAATACTATAAAGCATAAAATATAAGTTATTAAAAAATGCTTAAAAAATAATATAAATTATTTTTCAATTGAAAATTTTATAAATTACACAAAATCTAAAAAACCATACTATACAAAGTGGTCCATTGGAAGAGTACATCCATTGTGAAGAAATATAAGGCTTTATTAGATATATAAGGTTTTAGAGAAGTATATTTAGAAATTGAATTAATTTTTTTTTTATTATCAATGATCGATTGTGGATAAATTTATACAGAACAATAAACTTGAGTTTCTTATATTCATATTCTAATAAGTACAATGTGTTTATAAAATCCACTTTGTGAAATATTTATAAATACGAAAGAATAACCATTAAAAGGTTTCATTTACACACCTAGTTTGAAACCATTAAATGCAATCTCTTTAATATAGAGAAAATCATAACATGTCTTTGCAAATGACTTGATGCCAAACTATTATCTATATCTGATGTTGGAGTGTGCCTTCCAATTTCCATTTACTCTCTTAAAGACATTTATGATAGTGATTTTTCATTATGTCAATCTTGATATCTTTGATAAAACACATTTATTAAAAAGTTAAAAACAATGAATCAAACCCTCTTTTTACAACATTCAAATTATTATCATTTCATTTCCAAACACACAAATACATTTTACTTCTCTATTATTTATTAAATTTAGAATAATAACCCATTAAGTCCCTCTTCCCTATAAGTGTCATTCTCAAACTTATAATTGAAGAGAAATAAAAATGTACTATAAATGTATAGAGAAATAAAGATTAATTATTTTAAAATTATAAATGTATAGAGAAATAAAGATTAATTAAGTATTATAATCAAAACCAAAGATTAATTATTTTAAAATTATAAATGTATAGAGAAATAAAGATTAATTAAGTATTATAATCAAAACCAACCAAAACATAAATGAATTAAGCTGCTAACACAAGAAAATGTTAAATTAAATAAGATAGGTATTGTTTTAGCTCTTAGATGATCAATATTGATAGTTGCCATCCCATACCATTCCCTAATTATAAAACTTATACTTGAAGTGCTACTTTTGAAATAGATAAGTCTCTTATTCTTGCATTGCCATAATATTCTCTTGATTAGTTTCCTATTACTAAATCCTTCACCACTAATGTGAATCTAAGTTGAATTTAATATTCTTTAAATAATTCCTCTATGGAGTTTCTTTGCTAGGATTTAATTATTAGTCCTTGAGCCTATGTTAATCCCCTTGTTTGTTGTTGTTCGCAATTTATATGAGAAAAGTTTTAGTGCATGGAATACAAGTTGTGTGATGTAGTGAACATTATTACTAATTTAGGATATTGAATGAGTGCTTTCAATGATTATTAGATAGTGTGGCAATGCAAAAATTCATGTCTTAATTCAAAATATGTCAAACAAAAGCAAATGAGAAATATTTGGATTTTTGAACTTGTTTGTCTTCAGGAAATTAAAACGAGGTTTTAAATAAGGTAGATAGGATTGTGCTAACAACTCTATCTAGGAGACATAATCATGGTTATAACTCAAAAACCAATGTAAATAAATGGGTATAATCTAGATCAAATCTATATCATAAGGGATAAATCAAGTAAATAGGTCGATAATATTGGAGTTGATAGTGAATCCCATAGTTTGTAGAAATCACCTTAACCTAAAATGCATATCACATTTTAAGAGAAAAAAGGCACGATTTAGTGTTATGCAACCTTGAGAGAGTTGATCTACACGAGCCTTTGATATTGAGATTGAGCTTTATTAAAATGAAATAATTGGATGATTACAACGATTAAAAGAATTCTTATAAAAGAAAAAAGATAAACCCTAGATGAAAACCTAGGTGAGGATTAAGTTCGAGATCATGGCAAATGTCCTCATCTTATGAATTGAGACAACATGACATAAATATGGCTTAATCTAATAATATAAAAAATGATACTAAATTTATCTTAAGTGTAATAAATTAATATGAGACCTAAGTAATTAATTAATGGTAAAATAATTACTAGGTGATTAACCTAATTACTCCAACACCCCCCACCCCCCGAAATGAAGAAGAAGAAGAGATCAACTTAGGGAGAAACTAAAATATTAATGATGAATGCAATGATGAGTACTAGCTACAAGGCATGATGTGGTACCAATGTATGAACAAATAAATCTCTCATAACTAAAGAAAAGAAGAAAACCACATGGGAAAAAAGTCCTTTCCAAAAGAGAAAAAAAAATAAAAAATGCGTAATGAAAGAAGAATAAAAGGACTTGATATGACCCCCAAGGATTACTTCTATCACACAAATAAAATAGATGTCCCCCCATTATGAGAGAGAAAATGATGATATGAATCCCCACAATAAAGAAGAAGCTCTTGTTCCAATGATGAAATCTTGAAGATAGAACATGATCCACTACTCATAAACAACATTTCTCCCCTTAGGAAGAAAAAAATCTAGTAGTGATTGGTGAAGTCATTCCCAAAAGATGAATGAATAGAGAATCAAAATCTAAATGATGCATGCCTTTGAAAAATACTCAAATGTTTACATGTCAAAATGAGTTTCTATCAATTCAAAATCCTATAAATATTGATGTAGAAAAAGATCCAAAGATAATGATGATGGGATGACAATGCTTTAATGTGGCTATCCTAAAAGAGGAGATGAAACCCTTAATATAATCCTCCAAATTTACAACTTGAGAGTCAAAAAACAAGGATGATATGTCTATAAACAAATTAAAAGTAGTTATGTCTAAAAGATGATGAATGTCCTACTACACTTAATCAGTAAGGGCCAAAGTTGTGGCAATGCCAAGATGATTGGGGGAAATAACAGATAGAGATTGGGTCTCAATCTGAGTGTAAGGAAGTTAAGTAGCGAAACAACTTCCTACACTAGCCTTGAGAGGAGGGTAATGCAAATTTTTTTATAGATCATCATAAGAGTTACAAAAAATAGAAATAGATATAATAACATTCAAACCATAACACAATGATTTACGTGGGCGAAAACCCTTTCGGGAGAAAAACCCCACACTCCAAAAGTCACCCAATATATTATTCCGCAATAAAAAATAGATTACAATATACTTGCAGAGCAAGCTCTTCATAGAAGTACTGCTAATCAGAGATTTAGAGGTAACCCAATAGCCATAAGACTCTCTTACACACAACCTCTATCTCACGCACCTCATATATAGGAGATATAATACAAGAAATCGTCAAATAGTATTACAAAACCATGGGCTAAAACCACCCAATAAGGTGTAGCCAACCTTATCTCCCTTCTAGATTCCCTATGACGTGTCCCTCCCTTTTACAACTCATTTATGTGTCTGATGTATTTTATATTTCCTATTTCAGGAGTACAAACTTCCAGAGGCTATAAATTGAGAACCGCGTGTCTGATTGATGAACTGTTTGAAGTGTCGAAAAGCTCGTGAAGTTCTCTATTGCCTCGTAAATTGCTACACCATTTACACCCACTTTTCAGGGTGTTTTGGGGGCCTCTAAATCCATCAAAATCAAAATTAAACCTTTCATTGGACCGCTCCAAAATGGAAAATTTAATATTCAAAACTAGCTGTGATCATGTGACGTAACTTTATTAGAATGCTTCTCTAGCCAACTAGAAGCTTTGGGGAGAATTTCACACTATTTCATGCTCAAATGAAAACTTACTATTAATAGTAACCTCATGTAAATGCAAGGTTGAGACACCATTTTCCCAACAAATCTCCCACTTGTCGAACACCTTGCAAGAGCAAAGGGAATATCAACACAATAAATCAATTGCTAGGGACCATGAGGCCCATAAACTCTGAGCACCATTTAAACTTCTCTGTGCTCACAACCTTATTCATCAAAGTTTCTACCTTAACCAACTTCACCCTTCCATCTTTGATCATATCTCTGACATAATGATACTAAACATCAATGTGCTTGGTTTGGGCATGAAATGTCGGGTTCTTAGCTAGGCAAATCGCACTCTGATTGTCACAATAAATTGTAATGGCTCCTTGTTTCATTTCAATGTCTGAACATAGTCTCTTAAGCCAAATGGTCTCTTTACAACCATGAGTAGCTGCCATATACTCTGCTTTAGTAGTGGACAAAGCAACCACAACCTATCACTTACTCATCCAACTAATTGCACCACCAAATAAAGTAAACATATAAGAACTAGTGGATCTTCTGCTATCAATATCACCTACCCAGTCTGAATCCACATAACCATGAATATCAAAGGAAAACACATTTCCAACTGAATTACCATGATAACACAAAGAATACTCTGAGGTACCCTTCAAATATCTGAAGACTCTTTACTGCATCCCAATGGAATCTACACGAATTAGACATATATCTGGATAGAACTCCCACTACTTGGGCAGTATTTGGTCTAGTATAGACCATAAAATACATCAAACTTCCAACTGCACTTTGGTAAGGCAGTCTGCTCATGTCGTCCATCTCTGATGGGGATGTGGGACAATTTGCAATAGATAATTCCATTCTAACTGTAAAAGGAACAAACAATGGTCTATAATCCTACATGTTGAACCTCTGCAACACTAAATTCACATACTTACTTTGGCCTAGCCATATCTCTCTATTCATTCTATCTCTTTTAATTTCCATCCCAAGAATGTGTTTTGCTGCACCAAGATCTTTCATTTCAAATTTAGCAACGAGCTGATACTTTAGTTTTGAAATCATTCTTTTCCCTTTACCAATGAATAACATATGGCGTCAACTTGAATTTCATCTTCAAAATACTACTTGTAGCATATTAGTTTCACAAAATACAAAGGAAATGCTACAGGAAATCCAAACTCAACCAATGAAACTACATGAAATGAATATTAAAATAAAAACCATATTATTACTGTAGACACCTAAAAATGTCTCATTAATTCTATACTAATTATTTGTCTATTTAATTAAGTAATTTTTTAATTATTTGATTAAATTAACTATTTCTTCTAATCATCGCCCTTCAACACTTCCAATTATTCTATTTCTATTCTCAAATCATTTTAATCATTTAACCATATCTCAATTATTAATTAAATATCAATTATTTAATTAATTACAACATTTTCTTTAGTTAAATAATCTTTATTATTTAATTAATTCAATCTCCTAATTTTAAATAATTTCATTTAAATAATTTAAATTAATTAATTAAATTCCTCCAATTCCACAAATTATAATTCCAATTAATTCCATCTAATTTCATTTCTCTCAAATTCATATTTCCCCAAATTCGAATTTCACTTCATTTCAGCTAATTTCATATTTCCAAATTCACATTTTCACCAAATCTAAATTTTAGTTAATTTCATGTGCATTTCAGCATTTGAACGACCAAATCCAAATCCAAATTGAAAATAAAAATCAAATTCAATTTCAAATTCCTACAACACATGCTAAATTCGAACTAATTGATCAAATTAGTTGTCTAATCAGTTAACCCAGTTAACTCATCAATCATCTTTTTAACTCAAAATCAGTTTTTTATGACTAATCCATCAATTCGGTCTTCTAATCCATCAATTCAGTCATCTCCCTAGTCTATTCAGTTCACTAATCAATCAAATGAGTTTACTAATCCATCTATTCAGTTCACTCTCCAATCAATCCACTTATCTCTTCAATCAATTTCAGTTGTCTATCAATCAGGACTTGAGTTCAAATTCTCACGTCCTCTGTGTTGAAAATTTATAAATTCAACATTATTTTCATCAATTCAATCTAGCTTTTTCAGAATCATAGTTTTCAAAACATTTGTATGCAGGAAATTAGTGCAATACCTGAGAGCCATCAACCACGCAAATTGGAGAAGAACAATGGAAGCACAAGTGGAGAATAGGGAGTTTTAATTAGCTTAATCTTCTTATTTCTTTCATTTATTTCATTGAATTATGTTTAGAATCAGTTCAATTAGTTAAGGATTCTGTGATTCGTCCTTTTAGTTTAATTAGCCTCGGATTTCTGATGATTTCAAACATAAGTACATTTGGTGAACTCGACGTGAACTAATAACAAATTGAAATTTTGTGTATGCCTGCAGGTTTCTATTTTTGTTAAGTTTCTATTTTGGAAAGTTTCCATTTTTGGTAGGTTTCCATTTTTGGAAGGCTTCCATTTTTGGCAGGTTTCCATTTCTGGAAAGTTTCCATTTTGGCAGGTTTCCATTTCTAAATTTTTTTCATTTTTGACAGGTTTTTGTTTTTGGAAAGTATACGTTTTTGGCAGGTTTCCATTTCTAGAAAGTTTCTATTTTTGGCAGGTTTCCATTTCTGGAAAGTTTTTGTTTTTGGTAGGTTTCCACTTCTATAAATTTTCCATTTTTGGCAGGTTTCTGTTTTTGGAAACTTTCCATTTTTGGCAGGTTTCCATTTCTGGAAAGTTTCCATTTTTGGTAGGTTTCTATTTTTGGAAAGTTTGAAATTTTTGCAGGTTTCTATTTTTGAAAAGTTTCCGTTTTTGGCAGGTTTTTGTTTATGAAAAGTTTCCATTCCTGGAAAGTTTATATTTTTGGCAGTTTCCATTTTTAGCAAGTTCTTCATGTAAAAATAAATTAAAAATAAATAAATAAATAAAAAACCTCTCTATTCTTTCATTTTTCTCAAATTCTAGTCTTTTAGGGTTTTGTTTTATAGCTAATCATTGATAAACATAGAAGTAGATTTTTCGTAACCAAAGGAAGAAAATTAGGCTAGATAGCCCACCATGTGTCTACTAACGTTATTTTATGTGTAGGGTTAGAGTAGAGAACTTCTTTTGGTGCTTTTAAAAAGAACAAAATTAAATTCTTTCTTGTTCTTTTACAAATTGCTATGAAGGTTAAAAATGAACACCATGTCTGTGTGGAGCAACATCTCCACTTAGAATAGAAAATCATTGCAATGGAAGGATAAATTTTTTTTTTGTTTTTCGTGTCTTCAAAGGGATAGGTATTATTCTCTCCCCTTCAATGGGTGATAAAAAAACCAGACTCTCTTCTTTCATACTTTCATTTATTTCTTGCAATTAAATCTTTTAGAAGGCCTGCCCTCCCAAGTTGCCCTTAGGGCACCATTAAAGTCGATGAGAAGGGAATGACCTAAGTGGCAACAACTAAAACCAAGTAATCCAAGACACTATAAATAAATGCGTATGTGATGAAAATTATATGTGACGAGTGTTACATGTTGTCACAACGATGTTAAGCCTCCCTTAGTGCCTATATGGTATGTTAAAATCTGTAGAGCGTAACCTCTATAGACTAGGAGACCTCCCTCAATGGAGTGTAAACCGTTGTTGATTGTGACCACTCGAACGAAACCCTGTCTAAACACCATAGAAATTAGAAGCCAAACTGAGTCAGTAACTAGACACTTAGTTTTATTACGGTGCAAGGGTGGGGAAGAATCCATCCCCAAGACACTCACCATATATCTCCCAGCATAATGGGCCAATTGAGGAGCAATCTTCTTTGATCTAATTTCCAAGAAAAGGCAAAAAAAAGGGCGCACCCTAGGGTGTGACAAGGCTATTTGAGCTGATGGAGTATCAAGATGTAGGATGTGGTAATACTTGTGACCTTTTGACCTTAGGAGAGTCTGCTTGATATGCTATCGAATTGCCCAAATACGACGAAAAACAAAACGGGGTCTTGAAAAAGATTCCAACATTCATGAGAATTTGAAAAAGTTCATTAAACAGGTATTCTTTTTATAGTATTATTCTCTTTGATGTGCTTGTTGTGTCCTTTGCTACATTTAAACATTTTATTAAATACCAAAAACAAAGTGGAATCTCAACCAATTTTTTGTCAAATACATCAACAAAATCAAAACCAGTCAACAAGTCAAGATTCAACATCAACATCAAATCAAACTTTGCAATATTCTAGAAATGAAGAAAAAATCTTACATGTGATCCTAGGCCCAAACCAATCAAGCAAACATCATGGATTGGCATTATGCATTTCGTAGGGAAGGTGAAGAATTCATCCCTTCCATTCCTATTCCATTGCCATCCATAGAAACATTATCTCAACAAATCAATACTTTGCAACAACAAATGAGAGACATGACTAGTCCTAGCAACCATAGGGAGTGGTTAGAAAATATGATGAGAAAGGTGATAACCATGAGGGAATCATTATTAGGCCAACCTTCTTCTTCTTGTGAGACCATTCAAACATGCCAACCTTCATTCTTCAACAAAATCATTCCTACCTCAGTTCAACCAACATTAGAGTCATGTCAACCTTCTTTCAACCCAACATATCAATCATACCAATCATATCAACCCAACATTCAAAGTACCTCTTTCAACCAAAATCAAACCCCATTCAACCAAGGTCCAAATCAAAATTCACACCAACCCAACACTTAAAGTACCTCTTTCAACCAAAATCAAACCTCTTTCAACCAAAATCAAACCCCATTCAACCAAAGTCCAAATCAAAATTCACACCAACCCAACTTTCAAACTCCTTTCAACCAAAATCAAACCCCATTCAACCAAAGTCGAAATCAAAATTCATTCAACTAAAATCAAACCTCTTTCACCCAATATCATACTCCTTTCAACCAAAATCAAATCCCTTTCAACCAAAATCCAAATCAACCACATCTATCCACCATTTCATCATCCCCTAAGGTTACACAAGACCAATCCACGCTATCTTCATCCAATAGCACAATCTCCCAAGGGATATCCATAGCACAAATCCAATCTAATCCAAGTCATGATTTAGAGACTCTCGTTCAAGATCCTTTCTCATCAAGTCAAAAGGTTGAAACCTTCCAAGAATCTCCCATGAATATCCAAACTCCTTCCTTATGTCAGGAGGACAATCCAAAATTAGAAGAAATCAGTCATGAAATATATCAAGATCAAGAACAAACCTTTTCATCATACCCAATTTTCGATCAAGATCCCGTCGACCAAGAGTCTTATGATGATCCCCTCATTCTTTTCTATTTCACTCATAATAACACCCTTGTTTTGCAAGAGCAAGATGTTCTTTCAAGTACTGTCCAACATCCACCTCCTAAACAAGATCCCATTATCATTTCTCCTACTCTCTCTCATGAGTCCAATACACAAGTTGTTCATGAACCCCTTATCAATAAAATTAACAATCCAGATCATACTACACTGGACAACTTGTCAACAATGGTATGTGCACCATCATCAAATGGCAATGTCGTGACAGAAACAAGCATAACACCAGTTAATGAAATCAACACCCGAATTGTTTCATCATCCTCTTCAAGTGCATCAATAAAAATAGGCATAACACCCGCTCATATCACAACTTCAAAATCAAAATCTATTTTCCTCATACACCCACACTTGAAAGACTGGGGGCAAGAAGATTTACTATAGCTGAATTGGTTTGAAAATAAGGGGTATATAGCAGAAACTGTACATGAAAGACTCCAATCTCAATATCCAATAGAAAAAGGTAGGTTCATCCAACTCTTCAAACAAAAACCAATGAATTATCTACACAAAGTTCATACCAACTCAATAACAACATTCACCTAAAAAGATATTACATCTAAGGGTGGGTTCATTTCAATTTTCAGTATTGCATTTGCATATTTCTTTATTGCATTGCATATCTCCATTTTAGAGTGCATTATAGTTGCTTGCAAATCACCATTGCACAACATATAGCTACATATCATTATTGCTTTCTCATATAGTTGCATCAATAAAACATGATGATTGTCTGAGCTATTCACTTGTCTGCACTGAAAGGAATGAAGGTTGTCTCATTTCCTAGATACTTGTTCATGAAGTTTTTAGGAGGTCTTTAGTCATTCATCTTCAATGTCACCTTGTGATTAAGCTTTATCCTTGGTCATAGTTTCACTATCAATTCTTGTTACCCAAAATCTATCAATTGCTATATCTCACACATTAATCAATATCTTTAAGTCATTACAGATACCTAGTTGGTCATGTGGCTAGTGAAAAATCCAATATTCTGCTTCAGCACCACTGTAATTGTCATACCCAAGTAGGTTTCATTACTTACAAGTCAAGGCAGTAAAATAAAAGAAAAAAGTGTCATGCCAATATCCATCTCAAAGCAAAAAGAGCAAAGAGATATAGCTGAAATATCATGCATACAAGTGCAATAAAGAGCTTGACTATGGGAACATGCAAATAACTCCATCAAGGCTATGGACGCCTGCTGGCAATGGAGCAATGTTTGAGAGATTATAGTGCATAACCTCGTCGGAGCCCTAAAAGATTGCTAGCAGTGAGGCTCTATCCAGGTTCCTTTTGAAGTTAGAATAACCCATGTAGCTATCCACATAGGATTCCAAGGGTATTTGATGGTTATAAGAGTCAGAATGAATTCAATTGCACACACATGGGCAAAAGAAGATCAAAGTTTAGAGAATTGATGGATAAGTTTTATGCGCCTCCATTCATAAATCTTGGTTACATAGTGTGTTAGGTTGGATGGTCTAAGTATTTTGAGAATGGATTGAACTCCTATCTCTGAAACGTTTCACACCTTTAATCCTATTATTGCATTTCAAAATGAAAGACACACACACTCATCCTTGCTCGAATAGGAACTGCATTTTTTTCATGCATCCTGCATTAAAGCATAACTTATATCAAAAATTCATTGTCTCCACCGCATTATGCATCATCATGTTATCATCATAAGTCCACATACTTGGGGGCATAACTGAAAAATTCTAAAAATCATAACAAGTCCTGAAAAAATCAGTCAAAAACATTTAGATAAAGTCTTGAAAAAAATCAATTAAAAACATTCAGATAAAAAACTGAAAAAAATCAATAAAAAACATTTAGATAGTGTCATGAGAAAATCAATCAAAAAAACTCACAAAAATTCATGAAACAATAAAAAATATTCACAAAATGCCATGAAAAAATCAATCAAAAACATTCACAAAAAGTCTTGAAAAAATCCTAAAAATCACATTTTGTCATGAAAAAAAAAAAAATCAAAGCAAGAAAGCATGGGCCATCCATCAAATCAAATCAACAACAAGCAAACTCTCAAAGTCTACAATCAAACTGATCACATGTCTTGTTAATCAATCAAACTCTATCAAACATCAACATGTCTTATACAAGGAAGGGTATACTCGAAACCAGACAAATCAGTCTTATACGGGGTACTCATTCTTTGAAACCAGACATTCCTATCAATGATCACACAAATCAAAATAATGACATAGATTAGTATGACTGTTGGATTTTGTCCAAGTTATTCTTATCTTTATCAATTAATGGTAGGCCATGTTTTAACAATAACAAAAACATTTGAAAACCATGAAAATACCAAAAACATTCAGAAAAAGTCCTAAAAAAATCAACACAAAAAACATCAAATATAAAACAAACTAAAAATTTAGAAAACATAAAAAAATAGCAATAAATTGTCTCGCAAGAATCCAACACCCTAGTAGATATCCAACAAACACTTCAAACGAAGTTAAACAAAGGATACAACTATCTTGTCAAAACATCTGCAATCAACCTGATCAACTGTCTAATCTATCGAATCACTATCAAATTATCAATGTGATCAACATCTTGTCTTAAACAGAATTAGTACACTCGAAACCAGACAAGTCAGTCTTAAACAAGGTCCAAAACTTCTGAAACCAGACATTATCAAAATCACATCAAACAATCACATGAAGACATAAATCAGTATGGTTGCTACATTTTGTTCTAGTTAGTTTTATCTTTTATCAAATTGGCGAAGATCATGTTTCTCGTAACTCAAGGATGTCCAAAAAAGTGACTAGAGGAGCCGTGATGGGCATGATCCTTTTCTTTGTTTGTTGTTTGTGGTTTGAACCAATGAAGTTCTGGGGCAATTTTTCTAGTGGGTGTCTGTGATAGGAGCATTCAGTTTGTGAATGTCACACATACCTCGATCCCTTGTGTAATTCCTAGAATGAAGGGTTCATTCCTTGTCTGCTATGTGTTTGTTTCTTTGCAATGAGATATCTATGCATCTTGGTTCCTCATACCCTGATGTACAAAGCTTCATTGTTACATAATAAGGCTCAATGATAAAAATGTATTGCACTATGAATAAAGACAAGAAGACTATTCATCATCAATCATATCATTTCATTTTTCTAATCTCATCATGTTGATTGTCTCTTCATATCATTCTCTCATCAAACATTTTTCTACTTGATCATTCTTTCCAATCATTCTTTCATCTAACATGATCTCTCTCATCACTTAATTTTAATCTTTTCATCTATAATTCTATCATTTTCTCATTTCAACTATTCTATCTATCAATCAATTATTCTTCACCTTTATCATATTTTATCATTCATCCAATTTTTATCTATCTTCATTTTATGCAGGATGTATCCTTCCTGAAACCAGACATTTTTTAATCTATTTTTGTCTTATACAAGATTAGTCCTTCTTGAAACCAGACATGATCATCTATCATTTGTCTTATACAAGATGTATCATTCCCGAAACCAGACGTTTTGATCATTTTTGTCTTATACAGGATGTGTCCTTCCTGAAACCAGACTTTATCTTTATCATATCAAACCTATCAATCTTATCTACAAATCATTCTAACCATTTGTTTTCTCCAATTAAACTCATTCATGTCATAAATTAATCATTCTTCATCATTCATCTAACATCCTTCTTCTTTCGAGAGATCATTTATGTCGTCAATGCACAAACAATCTCTCGAGGGGGCAATATATCCTAAGGGTCACCAGGGCATACTGGGGCAAAATTTTCATTTTCTTTGAAACAAAGTTGTTTCGATATTGTCTCAAAGAGGGAAAAATGTAAACACCAAAAAATGTCTCATTAATTCTACACGAATTATTCATCTATTTAATTAAGTAATTCTTTAATTATTTGATTAAATTAACTATTTCTTCTAATCATCGCCCTTCAACACTTCTAATTATTCTATTTCTATTCTCAAATCATTTTAATTAGTTAACTATATTATCTCAATTATTAATTAAATATCAATTATTTAATTAATTACAACCTTTTCGTTAGTTAAATAATCTTTATTATTTAATTAATTCAATCTCGTAAGTTTAAATAATTTCATTTAAATTATTTAAATTAATTAATTAAATTCCTCCAATTCCCCAGATTATAATTTCAATTAATTCCATCTAATTTCATTTCTCTCAAATTCATATTTTCCCAAATTCAAATTTCACTTCATTTCAGCTAATTTCATATTTTCAAATTCACATTTTCACCATATTTGAATTTCAGTTAATTTCATGTGCATTTCAATATTCAAATGACCAAATTCAAATCCAAATTGAAAATGAAAATCAAATTCAATTTCAAATTCCTACAACACACGCTAAATCAAAACTGATTGATCAAATCAGTTAACTCAGTTAACTCATCAATCGTCTTTTTTAACTCAAAATCAGCTTTTAATGACTAATCCATCAATTCAGTCATCTCCCAGCTAGTCTATTCAGTTCACTAATCAATCAAATGAGTTTACTAATCCATCTATTCAGTTCACTCTCCAATCAATCCACTTATCTCTTCAATCAATTTCATTTGTCTATCAATCAGGAATTGAGTTCAAATTCTCACGTCCTCTGTGTTGAAAATCTATAAATTCAACATTATTTTCATGACTTCAATCTAGCTTTTTCAGAATCACAATCTTCAAAAAAATTGTATGTAGGAAATTGGTGCAATATCTGAAAGCCACCAACCACACAAATTGGAGAATAACAATGGAAGCACAAGTGGAGAATAGGGAGTTTTAATTAGCTTAATCTTCTTATTTCTTTCATTTTTTTCATTGAATTATGTTTAGAATCGGTTTAATTAGTTAAGGATTCTTGTGATTCATCCTTTTAGTCTAATTAGCCTCAGATTTATGATGATTTCAAACATAAGTACAATTACCTTCATGATTTAAGTCTCATTTTGTCCTAACTCCACTGTTCTTGGTTGCATATAATTTGCTCTCAGACAAGCACTAGTAGCTTCCAAGATGGCATATGAAGAATGGACTGCCAATTGATAGTTAACTAATACTATGATATGCAATGCAAATTATTTAAAGCTAAATGATTATGCTAAATGAGAAATGCTAAATTGCTAAATTGCTTCAAGATAAAAACTCACAGATGCATAAGTTTACTCAAATTGTTAACTTGAAGACTAACTCTTTCTCAACTCAAACTCCTACTTTTATAGACTTTTGAGAGGATAAGATGATGTGTTTGAGATCAACGGTCATGATCTGATCTACAAATTTTGATGGTTGTGAGCAAAGGTGAAGGTTGAGAGAAAGGGGGAAGGAAAAAACAAGTGTCACTCATCTCACCTTGACTAGGTTGCAAACTGAGGGAATATAGGGATGGTTGGAGAAGATTTAGGCATGAGAGGGCAAGTGGACTCAAGTACTTCCTAAGATATAGGGATGTTAGAGAGAATATAGAAGAAGGTTAGGAAATATGTGTACATACATAATATTTCATTTATTTTGGAAGTTGGAGATAAGTGGCTAATAAATATTTTATTTATTTTAATTTTGTTGAATTAATTTAGCCACATGATGGATGAGTTGGCAAAGGAAAGATGAAGTGGAGATGAAAGGTGAGTTGGAAAAGGGATTTAAATAATTAAGAAATTATTTAATATTTGAGACTTTAAGATGGAAGAATAATCATTAAATATTATATATTTAGTTGATTGATTAGAAGAAAAGGATAAATGAATTAATTAATAAAACGTTTCAATTAAATTAATTAATAGAAGGACATGAAATGAATTAAATAAATTAATCTTTGCAAATTAACTATTTAATAGAAGATTAATTATTAAATAAATATAAAAATATTTATTTAATTGCTCATAGCCATTTTTATGTGTATACATTTTGCCCCTCTTTGAAATGATGTCGAAACAACATTGTTTCAAAGATTAAATCAAGTCTCGAATTGATCGTGAAATTATTCAAAAATTTGGATAAGCAACTGATCCCATGATAATTGAAAAGGTCCTTCAATTAAATTTATTTGTGAAAAATAAATTAAATTGTCCCACTTAAGAGCATTAATTACCCTTCCAAATGGTAATTATAAAATTAACCTAGGTTAATTTTATCCTCATTTGCATCCTTGTTAGCTTGTGGAGTGAAAATAATTGTCTTGCTAAGCTAGGAAAATGGTGATTATGTTCGAGAACCATCAATTTGAGTGTGTATGATGGCATCAATGACCTCTTGAGTATGGTTATCTAGTATGTACCTTATCCCAGGCTTGTTTGCAACTTTCTATACCAATTTCCTTTCTTTTCGACACGTTTTATGGTTTGTTTTTAATTTTCCGATTTTAGATTTTGCGTGTTAGTGCTTTTGCTTTGTTGGTTTGCGCTTTTGCTTTGTAGGTTCTCGCTTTTGTTAATTTAGTGCATATGAATGTTTGGTTACCACTTTTATTTTAAATGTTAGTGCTTTTATAGTTTTCTCGCTTTTGATCCATATGTTCGCGCATATGTTAAAAAGGGTAGCTCTTTTGAATGATTTAATGCTTTTGACTTGTTAGTTAGCGCATATGTTGAAAAGGTTAGTGTCTGTGGATAATAGAATAGTGCTTTTGTCTTGAAGAGGTTAGCACTTTTGCTTTAGATGAATTTGTTTGATTTTGTCAATGTTAAAATTCATTAAGATAATTTGATTTAGGTATTTTGATGCGCAAATGTGATTGATAAGATAAACGATTGATTGATTTGATTGGTATATTGATAGATTAGCTCCAAGAGACCGATTCAGTTTCTGATGAAGAGCATAACAAAGTTTCATTGATAGAAAACCATGATTGATATTTTTAGGTTGATTTGATAGCCTGATTTGCTTGGTTGAAAAGATTTATCAATTGTAGATGTGATAGATTAACGATCTCTTTGATTTGTTAGATACATGATTGATAGAGATCAAATTCTCTTGTTAAACATGAGAAAATCGATGTTCTCCAGTGTCAGGAGAAATTCCTAGCCATGCACCATTTAGTGCTAGAGCTTACACAAGCTGATATTAGACATATAGATGTCTGCGGATTATGCCATTTGTTGTACATGCTTGATATTACCCATAATAGGGGATTGTTGTCTGCCTTAGTAGAGAGATGGCATAGCGAGCATAACACTTTCCACTTGCCCACTAGTGAGATTAGTGTGACACTTGAGGATGTCCATAGGATTCTTCACATCCCCGTGACTGGTGAGTTAGTCCAATATGATTTTTCAGGATCTTGGAGGGATAGTGGCTTGCAGAACCGTATTTGGTGATGAGAGAATTTTCAGAGGAGAGATCCAATGGGAGGATATGATCATGTACTATAAGACTCTCCTAGTGATTCTTGCAGGTTTGATTGGTGGATTCATCTATCCAGACAGGAGATCTCAAGGTTTCGCTATTGGTTGGGGTGAGATTCTATAGAGCATGAAGCAAAATCGGACTCGATATGCATGGGGTGTTTGCATGCTTGCTCATTTGTATCATGATCTTCATCAGGTTATCTTTGATGACAATGCTAGTCTATCTACATGATTCACACTTTTACAGATCTGGTGTTGGGAGCACATTTCTATTACTCGTCCTATCCATCATAGAGTTCATGGTGAGAGGCAACCATATGTCTATTTATATGCAGGTATCCTTACTCAGCATAAGCTGGGTAAGATGGAATATTGGCATTGGGTTCTAGATTCACTGGATAACATCATTTGAAGACCTTATATTGATTGTGAGCCATGGATGGATGATGCACATACATTACCATATATTCTGCAGAGTAGATATCTGATTGGTCGTACTCCATACATTACTAAGCGACAGTTGATGAGTCACATTTTGAGATAGTTTGGTATCATTCAACACATGCCTACTGGTGTCACTATATATGCATGGTGATACAAGGATAGGTGAGATTGGGGACCTTCTTTGTCTTTTGAGATAGCACACGTAGAGTTTCTGGCTACTCCTAGGGCGGTTTATGATTTGAGATTACACATTCTAGATCCTGGGGTGACTGCGGATTATGCTCAGTACATGCTTGAACACTCTTTTCCTCGAATTATTGATCCAACAAACCCTCCTCCTAGCTCAGGAGATGAGGAGGATGATTTAGATGATCCCATTGTTAAGAGATGGAGACAAAGATGAGAGCTTAGATATGCTCTAGAGACCGGAGGTGAGGGAGATGAGGGAGGAGATGGAGGCAGAGGTGGTAGGAGACCCAGCCGAAGAGGAGATCGATTGAGAGTCCATGGAGGACCTTTTGGACTGGTTGGCATGGTTGGGAGACCACTTCCCATGGGTGGGAGAGATGCAGGATGGATTGAGAGGGATATAGGTAGGGTAGGTATAAGATCAGTGAGAGGATTACCCACTATAGGAGGAGGCAGGAGCATTGGACTAGATGGGGGTTGTGGGAGAGGCATTGATTTTGGTCAGATTTAGCCAGAACCTAGGGTTATTGCAGCTCATGGTGGAGAGGAGGAGGATTAAGAAGATCATGTTCCTCTCATTAGATGATAGGTTTCGAGGGCTACTCAGGTTGAGATTCCAGGAGGTGGAGAGGGAGGTGGAGATGAGGGGGTTTTGGATCATGTTCCTCAGTATAATGTGCGAGAGCAAGAGACCTTGGATAGTCTCAAAGCATAGATAGACCAGCTTAGGGAACATGTGTAAACACTCATGATAGAGAGAGACAAGGTTGTTAGGAGACAATAGGATACTTAGGGTCTTCTTGATCACATTCAGTAGGTTGGATCTGGAACTCTCTCAATTGATACCATCAGAGCACTATTTCGGGATGAGAAGGAGACATCAGACTGGTGACGATTATATGAGGATTTAGTCTCAGAGAGTCAGAGGGAAGGTACCTATCATACTACTATGAGGATGGATACTAGTAGCAATGGAATCATGGGACCTCCTCAAAGGAGTGGTGATCATGGGGGACAACCATCTAGAGGATCTTCTCGTCCACAACCACAGAGATGGATAGAGTCAGGTGGTAGTGGCACAAGACAACCTTGACTTGATTTATATTGATGAGGCACTTGTATTTTTTATCTGATATCATTGTATACTTGGACTTTTTATTGTTTTATGATGATATATATGCAAACATGGACTCTATATTATGATCTTTGGTTTATTATGCATGTTACTCTATATGATGATGATCTATGTGCATTGATTTTATGGATTATGTTTTGATGATCTTTTCTTTCCTTTGTTTTTATGATGATGTTGTTCTATATGATGCAATGATGATGGAAATGCAAAAATGCAGTTGATTTTTTATTTTGATGATCATGGGTTATGATGAAAATGATTACTAACTTAAATGATATGCTCTACTTAAATGATGCAAATGTAATGATCTATATGAGAATGCAAATGAATGTTGATTTTATTTTGTTTTTAATGTGTATGCATATAATTATTTTGAAATGCAAATTATCTATATGAAATATTTTTGATTCTTATAAGTAATGCTTATAATGATTAATGAATCTAAGTGCAAAGATGCAACCAAATGATCATAAGAACTACAATGATAATCATCCTAATGCAAATAATAATGATGATATACTGCATGATTATGAAATGCACTTAATGGAATGCAAACTAATGTAATGATTGAAATGAAACTAAATGAAATTAATGATAATAATTTAAATGATTCCAAAGATGAATGAACCTACAATGATAAAATGCAAAATAATTGTTTGTCCAAGTATACTCAATCTTTATTTATGTCTGTTGATCTCTGAATGGAATGAAATACTTATAATGCAATTGACAATGAATTCTTATAATGCAGATGAATTAATGAGCTAATATAAAATGATCTAACTAAAATGATACTTCCATTCTTCATATGTTGTCTTATAACAATGCTTGATTTCATCATTGAGATTTAAAATGTTGTAAGAAAATACAAGCAACTTGACATAATGATTCAAGTTGACCTGAGTATTTCTTACATGGATTTTGATATAGCAAGTTAATACAAGCAACTTGATATAATGAATCAAGCTGACCTGAGTATTTCTTGTAGAAGAGACAAGGATTATCTCCTTTCATGCACGACTCAGAACATCCTCCTTGATCTTTTGTCAATCATATCCTTAGACAAGTACACACCTTAATAAGAGATAAACCACATACAACAAACAAATAAAATAATCATGTCCCATCATAGCTTCTCTAGTCATGGACATCCTTGAGTCACATAGAGTACATGATTAGCAATAAAATCAAGATATAAACACTGAATCTTGTATGTTATTCACATGTTCTCATGGTCATTAACTGATATAGTCATCTTGATCAACGATCATTGATAATCCTTCATTACTTGCTAGTTGAATATTTGTATCGTGTGTTTCACGATTCAGTTGTTACAAAATGCTTGATCTTCGCTGCTTTGTTGCTTGTTATCTATTTCAAAACCCTAAGGGTTTTTGGTTTTTCTAAATTTTCTGAATGTTTTAGATTTTCAAAGATTCAAAAGATCACCTTAGCAAAAAGGAATTAGGAATTTGCCCCTAGCAGAAACAAAACTTTATTATGGATGTAAGAATTGATCAAGATCCAAACCATGACGGGATATCATGTAGATATGGTTGATTCTGATAAAATCTAAGATAGTGACTACAATAAGTATGTCAAAGATTGATAACTATTAGTAAGCTGCATATTTCCTGATAGTGATTTAGAGCAATGGATGCGAAAGATGAAATGTATGAGCTAGGGTAGATGGAAATGATAGATGCAAATAGGATGGAGTGGATAGGTGCACAAAGCGATCTCATAGATGGAAGGACTCATTTTTAGACAACGTCTGTTTACCAAGTTTTCACTATCTAAATTTATTGCATTTTTTCCATATTTTGATTTTTTTCTTCTTCTGTTTTCACCATTTTATTCTTTTTAGGGATTTTCTGCTTTTTTGATTTTTACTGATTTCTTTAGGACTTTATATGCTTTTTACTGATTTTTTCAAGACTTTATATCTCAAGCATAGAATTTCTTGAGATGGATGGAATTGATAGGTTCATAAAACCAATCACCTTCAGGGGTAGATAACTTGTATGCTCCTGAGCCATATGCTGCTACTATGACAAAATGACCTAACCAAATTGGTTCAAATTTACCCTTCTCTTCTTAGTCTTGTTGATTTCTTGGATTCTCCCTTAGAACTATATCTCCAATCCAAAAAATGTGTGGCTTGACTATGTGATTATAAATTCTCGCCATTCTCTATTGATATGACTTCCAATGATCTGTTGCATTTTGGCGACGTTCCTGAATCAACTCAAGTTCTTGAAGTCTAGAGACTTGTTCTTCTTCTTCTGGTATAAGACTTTTCAAGGAAACTCGTAGAGAAGGTATCTCTACTTGTGCTGGTAATATGGCTTCTGATCCATAGACTAATCAATATGGAGTTGCCCCCGTTGGTGTGCGGATGCTAGTTTGGTATGCCCAAAGAGCAGGGTTGAACTGAATGTGTCAGTCTTTACCAGCTTCATTGACTATTTTCTTCAGGATTTTCAAGATAGTCTTGTTTGATGCCTCATCTTGACCATTTACCTTGGATAATATGGTGTAGAAAACCTATGTTGGATATGGAATCACTCACATAGTTCCTTCACATCTTGATTCTTAAATGGTCATCCATTATCTGTGATAATGGTCATAGGGACTCCATAGCAACAAATTATATAATTCAAGATGAATGATGATATTTGTTTTTCTATCACTTTTTTCAAAGGTATTGCTTCAATCCATTTAGTGAAATACTCAGTAGCAGTCAAAATGAAATTATGTCCATTAAAGGATGAAGGATTTATCTTACCTACCAAATCAAGGCTCCATTGGGAGAATGGCCATGATCCTATCATAGGATGCAATTCTTGTGCTGGTGCATGGATGAGATTCCCATGGATCTAGCATTATTTGCATTTATTGGCATATGTGAATGAATCTCTCTCCATAGTAGGCCAATAGTAACCCATATGAAGAAGTTTCTTAGCCAGTGTTAATCCACTTGAGTGTGTGCCATAAATACCTGCGTGAAATTTGTTGGCTTGATGATGATTGTAATGGATGTCTTCATGTGTTGTCATTGATGGCACATGTATATACACACATATGTTCACATTGTCATAGTCATCTTAGTTAAGACAAACTGGTATTACTCCTAAGTCTTTTGTATTGCAAACTAGCATTACATGTATTATTAAGTTCAAATGGTTTAGAGGGTATTTAATTAGTATATGTAGACAACCAGTATATTCAAAAATGGCATGAAACCACCTTGGAGTTTCAGTGAAGGTCATCAAAGAAACAAATGGAGGACAATCGATTTATGAGTTGGAAGAGGTTAAGTCATAACTGGTATCGATGTTCCAACTGGTTTTATTGATTGTGTGATGAGTTATCCCTAACCAATAGATTTTCCAGTAATATGTGATGAGTTATGTTAGATTGTCCAGATACACTACACCTAAGAAATTGTGATATGATTTCTAAGCTGATATGAAATATAATGTCTATATAATGACATTATGTTGAAATTTTTTATATGATGTGAGATAGAAGTGTTAAGTTGTTGAAGGCATTGCAAAGTATGTCAGTGATGTATTTTTGAGTGCGTAGAAGATGATTTATTCAAGCAAGTTGTGCTACTTCTAGATCACACCACCTGTTGTTTTCTAATCACTACAATAGTCAAATCCCCTAATTGGGTAAGCTCTAAAAAGCTTCATTGTAAAAATCCTCTAACATGGTGATCCATTAATTTGGGTTTGAAATCCTCTATCGAGGTTACTCCTAATAAGGTCCTACCTTTAATAGGGTATAGCTCCTAACAGAGCTTTGGGATCTTTAACAGGATTTACTCCTAGTAGAGCAACCTTTGTAGACCTTAACCGGTCAGTTACCTATTACTGCAGATAGTTAATTTGTGAGTCTCATCTCACTGTGGTTTTTCCCAGTTGGGTTTTCCACATATAAACACTTGTGTTATGGTGGATGTTTTACTTGTTGTAGATGCTTTAATATCATTTTGGATTGCATGCATAGTGTTTAGCAAACTGATTAAGTATATTTTTCGGTTTGTGTTTCAAGTGGTATTATTTTCGCTATCACTGATTCACCCCCCTCTTAGTGCTTTATAAGTCTATTAATTGGTATCAGAGCCTAACTTCCTTAAGGCTTAATCTCTTGGAAGGAAACCCTAAAGCCACCATGGGGGATATGAGTTATTTAGATATGGCTAGAGTTTCTGATGCTACCAAAGAAGAGATGGAAACCCTAAGGGTCAGATTTAAAGCTTCACAAGTCAAAAGGAGAGAGCTAACTGAACAAATATTAGAGATATCTAATAAGTTCTTCAGATGAGGCTAACATTGATGCATTAGCCGAAGAAGTTGAAAAATTGAACGGTGAAAAGCTAAATATGAGAAGAGAGTTAGAAGCCCTAACCATCCACATGAGCCAAGAGCTTGAAGCAAGAAGGGTAGGTGAAGACCTCATCAAAGAAAGAGATCATGAGATTGCTAAAATCAAACAAGAGAATGCAACTTTGTATGAACATTGGCATGTAGAGAAGGAAGGGAAGGAGGTCTTGTAGCTAGATCTTGAAATGGCGACATCTCTAAGAGAGACATTGACAAAACACAATGTAGATCTTACCAGAGAGCTCACTGAGGCTAATGGAAAATTGGAAAAGTTCAATAAGAGTTCCTCTATGCTGGATGAGAAGATCCAATCTTAGAGGATGAATGGTGACACATCTGGACTAGGTTTCAACACATCTGAGAAAGGAGAATCTTTCAGTACAAAGAGCAACATTCACAAAAATAAAACTGCTCCTAAGGCTAACAAGCCTACCGGTAAGAAAGCTTATAAACATGTTTGCTTTGTCTATCATAAACCTGGACATACTGTAAATGTGTGTAGAAGCAGACCTAATGAGAATACAAGCTATAATACAAATGCTAGGTATGTATCTAGGAGATTTGAAGGTCAATGTTTTACATGCAACATGTATGGACATAGATCAATTGAATGCAAATATGGAGAAAACAATCTGACATCACACATGAATCCAAGACCTAATGGTGACTGGAGGAGAACCTATGACAACTGGGGAAACATGAACTGGTAGAAACCCTATGTCAACTGGTTTAGTCCATTTGAAATGGAAAAGTTAACTAATGTTATTTGCACCATTTGTAACAATTATGGTCATGTGGCTATGAACTGCAGAAGGAGAACTGGAAGAGGTAATGCAGGACTCTAGAGATCATCGGGATTGGCTTGCTATTATTGTCACAAACCAGGACACATAGAAAAGTTATGTAGGACTAGGAAGAACAAACTGGTCAACCACTCTGAAGATCAGAAAGGTAAGCATAAGGTCAATATTGAGGAAACCAAAGAGGAGATAAACAAAATATGGAATAAGAAGAGTGAGGACAAGCCTCAAAAGAATCTAATCCTTCACTGAGTGTGGAGAATTATACACTGGAGAACTAATCCTTTCAAATAGGCCTAAGAGGAGCATAGCAGTAAATTTACTTCCGAACCCCTTGAAGAATGCATGGTAAGAGAGTTTGCATTTTTGAGTTGTTTTGTGAGAAACCTTGATGTCATAATCTATCAGTTTTTCAAAAGATTGTCAACTAGTTATATACCTGTCAGTATTGGAAGTATTGTTAAGCAGTATATTAGGGTTTGTTACCCTATCAGTTGAGAAATTAATGCAGTAGGTAAAGTTTATAGAAGCAAGTTTTACTATGTTATTTTTACCCTAATTGCATTCAAAAGAGAGTTCTTGAGCACTTGCAAAGCGAAAAGAGAATTGCTAGCTGATTATAGACGAATTTGTGCTGCGAATTCAAAAGATTGAAGTTGATTTGAAGATTAGTGAAGGAGAAATGGGCGTACATTCAAGAGATCGACTGAAAACCTTGCTAGCGCAGATAAATTAAGGCATTATTTTGTTAATCTCTCTCAAGTCGAGTTTATCCAGAATGACATCGTCGTCTAAGTAGGTAGAGAAACTTATGATCACTGGTGAACCAATGGAGTATATGGAAACATAAAAAATAGTGCCATATAATGCTTTGTCTCAATTTCCTAATGGTGTTATGATAAAAGGCAATTTATCTAGTTACATTGACTGTTAAATTGAGGACTTAGGATCATTATCAATTTATTCTCAACTGAAATCCTTGTGTGATAAAAGTGGCAAGATCAAACCTGAGTACATTAGGGTTTATGAAAAGGGTTTTCAGAATGCGATGGATTTTATTGAAGATTTTGAAGAAGAACATATTAGTAGAATTCGAAGTCGTGTGCATGGTGAAAATATGTATCTTGAAAGGTCATACACAATCACAAAGGAGGCAATCCATGCAGTGACTGGTTTTTGGCAAACCAGTGAAGTTCCTAAACTGAGAAAAATTTCAAAAGAAATTATGGTAACACTAACTCAAACTACCTCTGATGGTCGTGCATTTTCAGTTAACAGTGTTAAGGACCCAACAATTAGACTTGCTACTATGGTCATTGGGTACGTGATATTTTATTCCAGTTGAATGAACAATGTTCCATCTGCAGTTGTGTATACAGCTTACAAAATAATTATTGAGAATGCAGATTATGACTTATGCGAGGCTATTAGGAGTCAATTGATGTTGAACCTGCAATCAATCAAGAAAGAAAACAGTCAAAAGTTCAAATTTGGGCAACTATTGATTGGTCTATTCTTTTATTTTTATAATTTCCTACCAGAAATTGGTGATATTCAATGGTCAAAGGACCTACCGATAATTGCTCAAATCAAGAACAACATTAAGGATATAAATAACACATTTTCTGTTGCAATGAATAGATATTTTAATGAATTTGAAAAGAAGATGAGCGTGAGGGTGAGGCTACCTGTAGATGTAGTGAAACACTTTGCAAAAGATATCTATTTCACAGTCACCATAAATTTTTGTCTTATGGAGGTTGTAGAACCTAGAGAGGATGAAATGAGTTATGAAGTCAATTATGACTTATTAATTGGATATGTCAACAACCTTTTGGCATCTCCCAAGGATAAGAAGAAGAAATGACCGGGAACATACGAGGAAAGAAATGCACGTGCTACACCCAGTTCTGCCAAAGGGAAGAAGAAGAAGAAATTTGAACAAGCACCTCCAACGACAACCGATACAAGGGTGACACGAAGTGTTCAAATAAAAAAGGAACCAGAAACTAAGGTATATGCTAAGAAGGATATTGCAAAAAAGAAGAGAGGCAGACAACTTATTCTTCAAGCAAATTTTGATGATATCAACGTTGAAGAAGAACCAAAGAAAATGAAAGCAAATGGTAAAAAAGACAAACTAGTAGGAGACACCTCACAATAGAGTATTCCTATTAATGCTTTATCTTACAAACCTATGATAGATTTTGAGAGAACTGTAAAAACATTAGGAAGGAATAGGTCTGATAATGTGAAAGAAAATTTTGATTCATTTGATGATGATCAGAAGCAACAAATTGTTCAAAAGGTAATCAACTACTTGTGTAGATACAATCGATTTCCTTAGGATCTTAAAGATGATATTTATGATTCTTTGTCTTCTATTCTTGCAAATAAGTGGAAAGTGGTTGTTGAACAAGAACAAGAAATAATTGATAGGATTTTCATTCAATATTTTCCTGAATTGGCTAGAGATGAACTATTAGCATTGCTTGATAAATTCAAAGGACAATTTCATTCAAAGGAAAGAAGATTGATGTTAATGAATGAAAAGGTTCAATCTATTGAAGTTGAAACTCATTAGATAGTGAGAAACATTCAAAGAATGCATGAGCAGATGAAGTCTCATAAAACTGATCAAACAAAGATTGTAGCTCAACTGGAGTTAAATGAAGAAGAAATTATTACACCAGATATTGTCTATCTTATTAAGCATAAGGATGACACTGCTTCTCTACCAGTTATCTTTGTAGATGATATTCAAGACACCATCTATCTATCTAGTAATATAATTGAACTAGATATGCAACCATTACAACAACCAATCATTACTGTTACACATGAAGCAGTTGAAGCACTGATAATTTAACCTTGTGTGGATATTCAATTTCCACCAGAAAAAGAACACCAAGTGGAAAATCAATTGCCACCAATTACAACGTTTACATAGGAGATACAAACAAAGGTAGAAAAAGAGAAAGAGAAAACACAGGAGAAGATAGTTGATGACAAGGAAAAAGCAATTGTTAAGCAACAAATTGATGATGAGGGTATTTCATTAGGTATCAAAGGGCATATAGATGTAGTTAATATGAGTGCATGTGAACTCATGGAGATAGCTTATGTGATGCAATCTAGAGCTGAGAAGAAAAGATTAAAAGAGAAGAGGAAGGGAGCAAAAACTATTCAAACTACCATTGAGATTTTGTCAAGTCTTTTACTGGAGATAGACATTGGAAATTTGTCCACTCCTATCAACAAGCTTGGCTAGTTGGTTGTTGATGCATCTGACCAACTGAAGTCCCTTGAAG
The DNA here is from genome assembly GCF_030272615.1 of Cryptomeria japonica. Taxonomy (NCBI): domain Eukaryota; kingdom Viridiplantae; phylum Streptophyta; class Pinopsida; order Cupressales; family Cupressaceae; genus Cryptomeria; species Cryptomeria japonica. The sequence goes on along the minus strand of NC_081407.1, from coordinate 392,066,952 downwards.
AAGTTGCTCAGACTGTCACTAAGAATAATTATAGAAAGAAGAGAGGAGAGAAAATAATGAAGGATATTGATACAAGGAAGATTTTTTTATCCCTGAATAAAGATCTATTACAGACTGCTATTGAAACAAGAGGCAGGGTACTAGCCTATACATCTAATATTTCATTTTTCTATACTAACTTGATTAAGAGGCGAAAAGAGACAGAACATGAACTGGAAAGGATATGTACTACCTACATACCTTTACAAGATTCTACCTTTACATTTGGAAAATCAATTGATAATTTACAAAATTGGTTAGATGTCTATGATTATGAATAGGCTAAGAGACCCTGATCCTTGAAAGAGCTAAAGAACTAGTTGAGACCCAAAGTTGACATCTTACAATGGGCATACAAAGATGCAGAGGCAGTTTTGGCAACTCCAGAAATGTGCATAGTGGATGTAATGGAAGAGTTCGCTACACAGGTTATGACAACCATTGAGATCACTGAAACCGTATTAGAAACATGGGAAAATGATTTTTCTCACATGAAGATCACTTTTAGTGACATTTTCTTCAAAATTGCAATGAACACTCCTTGATACAGATTTTTACATTTCTGTATGTGAAATTGTTGATGCAATTTTTTTATAGAAATATGTTAAGGGGGAGTAGAAATATGTATGTGTTGTAAATTAATTGTAGAATGTTAAGGGGGAGTAGAAATATGTTTGTACAATCTTAGTATGCACACTTAGTTGTAAAGTTGTAAATTTTTCTAAGTGTTGCCATCAATACCAAAGGGGGATATTGTTGGCTTGATGATGATTGTAATGGATGACTTCACGTGTTGTCATTGATGGCACATGTATACACACACATATGTTCACATTATCATAGTCATCTTAGTTAAGACAAACTGGTATTACTCCTAGGTCTTTTGTATTACAAACTGGTATTACATGTATTGTTAAGTTCAAATGGTTTAGAGGGTGTCTAATTGGTATATGTAGACAACCAGTATATTCAGAAATGGTATGCCACCAGCATGGATTTTCAGTGTAGGTCATCAAAGAAACAAATGGAGGACAATCAATTTATGAGTTGGAAGAGATTAACTCTTAACCAGTATCGATGTTCCAACCAATTTCATTGATTGTGTGATGAGTTATCCCTAACCGATAGATTTGGTGGCAATATGTGATGAGTTATGTTAGATTGTCTAGATACAATGCACCTCAGAAATTGCGATATGATTTCTAAGCCGACATGAAATCTAATGTCTATCTAATGACATTATGTTGAACTTTTTTATATGATGCGAGATAGAAGTGTTAAGTTTTTGAAGGTGTTGCAGAGTGTGTCGGTGATGCAGTTTTGAGTGAGTAGAAGAGGATCTATTCAAGCAAGTTGTGCTACTTCTAGATCACACCACCTATTGTTTTCTAATCACTACAATAGTCAAAACCCCTAGCTGGGTAAGCTCTAAAAAACTTGATTGTACAAATCCTCTAACAGGGTGATCCATTAATTTGGGTTTGAAATTCTCTACCGAGGTTACTGCTAATAGGGTACTACCTTTAACATGGTATAGCTCCTAACATAGCTTTGGGATCTTTCATAGGATTCTCTCCTAGCAGAGAAACCTTTGTAGACCTTAACCGATCAGTTACCTATTACTGCAGATAGTTAACTTGTGAGTCTCATCTCACCGTGGTTTTTCCCAGTTGGGTTTTCCACGTATAAACACTTGTGTTATGGTGGATGTTTTACTTGTTGTAGATGCTTTAATATCATTCTAGATTGCATGCATAGTGTTTAGCAAACTGATTAAGTATATTTTCCGGTCTGTGTTTCAAGTGGTTTTGTTTTCACTATCATTAATTCACCCCCCCTCTCAGTTCTTTATAAGTCTATCAGACTTCGTTAAGAAATTTCTCAGATTCTTCATGTTCAAGACATCTCAATAAAGTGCTATCTAGACCTCACATATATAAGGTATCAACAATAATAGCATAGCGAGATGACTGGCAGATAAAATTTCTTCTTTGATTGTTGGATAGGTTAGGAGGAAGGATATTCTCTTTTACGTATTGATAAGTTTGGTCGTATAAGGATTGATCAGTTCCAGATATATGGAAAATCATGTGGGTATGCCAGGATTCAAAGGTAGGTTTCAAGATATCTTCCACCAGGAATTTGTAATGTTGTTGATTCTCTTGATTCTGCAAGAGATGCTATTGTAGCCATCACATTTGTTGCTTTAGTCTCATTTCTTGGTATTTGAGTGAATGATACTTCTTCAAAATGTTCTTTAAACTCTTCTACCAACTATTTGTAGGGAATGATCTTGTCATCCTTAGTTTGATAATCATCATTTATTTGGTTGATTATAAGTTGTGAATCACCATAAACATGTAATTCTTTAATGTTCCATTTAATTACCATTTTGAGCCCAATAGTCACTGCTTCATATTCTGCACTATTGTTTATGCATGGAAACCACAGTCTATATGATTTTAGAATTGTGTGTCCCTGAGGTGTGATCAACAAAATTCTAGTGCCTGATCTATATTGTGTATTGGAACCATCAAAGTACAACTCCCAGAATTTGTACTTCTTGTCAAAATATTTGCATCAAGAAATTAATGTGCAATGGTATGTCATCTTGTAAGAGTGCTTCAGCTAATTGATCAGCAATGACCTATCCTTTGATAGCTTTTCGATCAACATATTCTATATCAAACTCACTTAGTACCATAACCCATTTTGCCAGTCTTCCTGTCAAAGTTGACTTGTTCAACAAATACTTTAGTGGATCTATTTTTGCTATCAGTTTCACAAAATGAGTTAGTATATAATGCCACAGTTTTTGAGTTGCAAATACAACTGCTAGACATGTCTTCGCTACTGATGTATAGTTCAATTCATAGCCTACAAGTGTTCTACTGATGTAATAGACTTCTCTTTCTTTACCTTCTTCATCATGCTATGCTAAAAGAGCTCCTAGTGATATATTTGTTGCCAAAATGTAAAGCAACAATGGTTTCCCTTTGATTGGTGATACAAGTATTGGAGGATTCATGAGATATTATTTGATTTACATAAAAGCCTCTTCACACTTCTGATCCAATTTGAATGGAACACTCTTATGTAAAAGATGAGTGAATGGATGACATCTATCTACTAATTGAGAGACAAATCTTCTGATTGATTGCAATCTTCCTTGTAAAGAATGCAATTGACTTATGTTTCTAGGTGACTCCATTACCATGATGGCTTTGACCTTTTTTGGATCTACTTCAATTCCATAAGCTGATATAATGTACCCAAGAAGTTTTCCAAGGCTTACTCCTAATGCACATTTCTTTGGATTCAATCTTAACTGATATTGTTCAAGCCTATCAAAGATATTTCCCAAGATGTTCAAATGTTCTTTCCTTGTATGATATTTTGCAAGTATATCATCTACATAATCTTCCATAAATGTATGCATCATATCATGTAAAATTGTTTTCATGGATCTTTGATAAGTTTCTCTTGCATTCTTGAGCCCAAATAGCATAACATTCCAGTAGTAAGTACCCCATGCACAGGTGAATGCTATCTTTTCTTGATCTTTAGGGGCAATTCTTATTTGATTGTATCATGAGAATCCATCCATTAATGAAAACATCTCATTTCTTGCTAATAAGTCCACAATTATATCAATGTTGGGTATTGGGAAATCATCTTTGGGACATGCCTTGTTCAAATCTCTGAAATTGATGCAGACTCTTATTCTTTTATCTAGCTTTGACATTGACACAATGCTTGAAACCCATTCTGGATAGGCAACGATTCTTATGAAACTCACATCCAATAGTTTATGTGGCTCAAATTTTACAAGGAGAGCAATGTGTGGATGCATCTTCCTTATTTTTTGTTTAACTGGTTTTGCTTTTAGATCCATATTGAGATGATGCATGATAAGATCTGGATCAAGTCCTAGTATGTCTGCATAGGAACAAGCAAAATTTATCTGTCTTTGTCTAAAGAATTCTATGTATTCTTTCCTCTCTTCATCTAATAATGATACAATAGGATGAATTATCTTGGGATCCTTTGGTGTGCCAATGTTTATTGCTTCTGTTGGCTCTATTAGAATAGCAGAGCTCTCCTGAAAATATGTAGGGAGGATGTCAAATTTTCCATCTTCTGGCACCTCAAAGAGGTTTTCACTGTCAGATACATCCTTTATTTTTCCTCTTGATTGATCTAATGTTGCCATGAAATGGTTTTCAACACTAGGTCTTTTTCCTTGTTTTATTTCAATTTTGCAATTGGAAAGTTTGGCATTCTCTTAACTGCAAGAAAATTTATTTGATTTTGTGATGGAAGATATCTTAGGTGTTATGGGTTCGACAACATTAAGATATACAACTAAGTCATGGTCATTGGAAAAGACATCCAATTTAGTGTTTTCTAGGTTATCACAATCAATTAGTTCTGGATGAAGAATGGGTAAGTCATAGTCATTGTCATTGTTAGGTGCTTCAAGGTTCATGAAATAATAGTCATAATATGGTGTAGAGTAGGTAATGTCATAGATAGAATGCTCTTGGGGATATTCTCTCAGTTCTAACAAAATCAGTATTGGTATTTTGTGGTTCACACTCAAGTGACTCTTCATCTGATGTTTATTCCTCAAACGAATGGATTATATCAACACACATCTTTAACACTGTAAGTTCCTTCTTGATTAATTTCAATAGATTCATGTGTATTTTGAAGTTGAAATACTTGTGTACATGACATAGATGATTCTTTTGCTATCTTCTATCTTCTCTCGAACTCAACTTCTTCTGGACTAATTGTCAATCCTACTTGACTATCTATTATTTCTTCCATGGTTCTTCCATACCTTAGTAAGTCTTGCTCATCATTTGATAGAAATCTGAAAGTTCCTGATACTTGATCAATAATTGTTTGTGTTTCTTGTGGTGTTACTTCTTGTTCTTTTTCATCCTCTTTTTTGTTGTTGTCTTGTATATGCCTCTTTCCTCTGAATTCTGTGTTCTTCTTGTCTTCTTTCTAACTCTATATTTTATTTTGTCAAAGACCAGTCTTCATTTGTAATAGCTACTTGGTCTTCATTCTTTTTTTCACTTGATATACTAGATGATAAATCTGAACCCCATTCATATTTATTTTAATCTGTCTCTGAACCATTGTCTAGGATTACATTGCTATACCATACAAGAATAGTGTATGGTGCAAATAGTTCTTCGATTTTGGCCATCTCTTCTTTCATTGCTTCTAGAATATCTTTCTCAGACTCAACACGTTTGTATTCCTTGAATTTATTTTCAAGATTCTTCTTCTCTTTTGATTGCAAGTTCTTCCTATTGTTTCTCATATTCTTCTTGTTTTTGTTTATTGGTTACTATTTCTGTTGTTTGGTGTAGCTTTTCTTGCCATGGTTCATCTTTAGGGAATGATTTCTTTCTCCACCTTGGTTGTTGATAATTATGTTGCTTTTGATTTGATTTTGGATATCCAAGTCCTAATTTATCTTCTTTAGATTGTGAGTGAGGACAAATAGGTTCTGAAATACCTACTTGTTGCTTACCAATTGGTCCTTTCCTTTATATCCCATTTTTTGCATGATCTTATAACCATTTCCATATTTCTCTATGAGAATATTAGCTTCTACAATAGTTGCTATAGTTTCATTTTCATCTTTGTACAAGCAACCAAGAATGTCCTTGTCTTCAATTTCTTCTGCAAGTGTTCTAGCTCTAACAAATGCTCCATCAAACATTTCTACTGATTTTTCTGAGATCTGTGGTTGAACATTTGTAGGCTTTCCATATGATTTAGGTGAAAGTGGCAAGCTATGTAATGAATATTTTCCCACTCTTTCATCATTTAATTTGAGGTTTTTCTCAAAAGTTTCTCATGGCAGGATAGACTGATTCTTTGTTACGCAGAACTCTTGTATCTTGTGTTGGCTTGCAATTATTGTGATATTGGCTAGAGTTTGCAATTATATTGACTTCTTGTCCCTCATGAGGAAACTTTACACATTGGTGATATGTAGAAGGAATTACTTGCATGTTGTGAATCCATGGTCTTCTTAGAAGAATGTTATAAGATAGATTCAAATCTAAAACTTGGCATAATATATTCCTTTCCACAGGTCCTATTTTGATTGGTAACACCACAATTTCTTTAGAAGAATGTTCTTCATCATAAGAGTTAATGGTTATTTTCTTCTTTGGATCTATTACATTTTTTGAATATCCTAAAGCCTTTATTAAAGTTAATGCACAAATTTTTAAGAAAGCTCCACCATCTATGAGTACGTGTTTGACATGATTTTTGTGAATGGTGACTTCAACATGTAAGAGAGAATTGCAAGGATGTTGCAAGGATGCATCATCATTTTCAGAAAATGATAAGCAATGAGGGGCTATAAGGTGTCCCACCATGTTTTGGAACTGATCTACATCCAGGTCTTTTGAAAGTGTTGTTTTCATTAGAGCTTTTTCCAAAATTTCCTTATGCATAAGTGAAACTTTGAGAAGCTCTAAAATTGATATTTGAGCGGGTATTCTTTGTAATTGTTCCACTAAGTTATATTGTCGTGAAGTGGATTTTGATTCATTTGTTAAACCCAGAAATGTAACCTTTGCTTTACTTCTTGTAATGACATTGATTGGTTCTGAAGGTGTGTTATCTTTAACGACGATGACAATTACCACATCATCATACGTATAAGTGTAGTTCACTTTGGCTTTGCCTTTGTCATCTTTTGATTTAGATAGTTCACCTTATTCATAATTTGGAAGTGGATTTTTGAAGGCTATATGTGATTCGTTCGTATTATGACTATCCACTGTGATAGTTCCATTATCGATTAAATCTTGGATAAGGTGCTTCAATCTTTGACAATTATTAGTTTGGTGTCCTTTATTTCAATGGTAATTACAAAAATGATTGTCCTTCCACCAATTAGGTTTGACTTGTGGTTCATAATTTCTTGCTTCTGGTAAAGTAATTAGTTTATTCGCAAGAAGAGTTTTCAAAGCTGATTCCAAGGGTTCTCCAATGTTTGTGAATTCCCTGCAAGGATTGGAGAAGAAAGACTTGTATTTACTGTTTTCTTGATTGTTATTGTTTGGGATTTGACTTGATAGATTAAATATTGGTTGCTATTTTATAGCATTGTTGTTGTCATTTCCTCCATTGATGACATTCCTATTCTTTGACCAGAATTTAGGTTTGTCATTGTTATTGTTGTTGTTGTTGTTGTGATTGTTATTTTATGAATTATTGTAAAGCTTTATCTCTCCTTTCTTTACCACTGCGTCTTCTATTTTTAGACCATTTTCAATCATCTTGGCAAAAGAAGGACATTGCATTTTTAGATGGTAACTCATGTCACTGATAAGGTTGTCAATGAATATGTCCATTTTCTCTTGATCAGGTACATCTCTTGGATACCTATCAAACATTCATTTCCATCGCTATAAGAAGTTCATGAAATATTCACCATTCTTTTGCTTAACATTGCATAAATCGAGCATTGTTATCTCATTTCTTACATTGCAGGAGTATTGTGAAATAAATCTATTCACAAGTTCTTCAAAAGATTTGATTCCAAATGGTAGTCTTGAGAACCATTCCATCGATTTTATATTTAAACTCCTAGGGAATAGATGCATCAGGTAAGTTTCATCATGTGCAAATTCCATACTCATAGTCCAAAATTCCCTAATGTGATCTTGAGGATAAGATCTCCCATCGTATTTATCATATTTAGGGATTTCACAATGTGATGGAAAGGGTATCATATTGAAACTTTTGTCAAAAGGATATGGGTAGATATTTTCCAACGAATACTTCTTGGAACTCATTCCATTATGCATATCTTGTATTTGTTGTTGTAAGGTTTGCATTTGTTGAGTGATATTTAACAAGGGATTATCCAATAGATTATCCTTGTATCTTCATAAGTTCTTCTATCACCACGCTCTCTTCTTGTATCATCATGATCTTTCCTTGTTTTATCTTCCCTTGTTTCCTCATGACTTTCTTTATTTATATCCTTGTTATTTGGATCATCTGTGTTTTGATTATTACTCATCTCTGCATCTTGTTTCAAGCCTTCTACAAGGTATCTAATGGTTTTATTGACTTCTTCTTCATCAACAACCGTATACTTGAAAGTTTGGAACATTGAATTATCTTCTTCCATTTGTTTTTGTTGTTTTCTTAATTGCTCGTATTGAACTCTAGTCCAAACTGGCATGTGATTGCTTCAAATTTTTTTTGAAGTTTTGACCTTCTAAAAACAACTCAATAGGTGATTATTGGTTTAGGAAGGTAGGCTCTGTTGATTTTACCACTGTTGTTAGTTCATTGTGATAAAGTGTCTCTTTGTTGAAAAGAACATCCTTGCAAAATTTCTTCATCAAATTGTGTCCCGTAGCCACGTAATTAGTGATGAAAACAGTGTAGGAATGTCCTATGTTTTAACAAGATCTTGTGATTGATATACAAGAATCTTATCCTCTTCTAAGTAGTTTTATAACTAGGTTTTCTTTTCTTAAGGTGATATTTAAAAGTTATATAAGCATATGATAGTTCACAAGTTTTTTTGATTCCAATGTGAGTGCAATTCTGATTTTGATATAACCTAGGTTCAAAATAGGAATGATATATCCAAGATAATAAATAAAAGGTGGACCGATCAAGTTTCATGATAGAGGATTCGATATATTCTGATGAGAAACTAATAATGATGTTGATTTTTTCACTTAAGATGGTTGAATCACTAGCTTGTTGAATGTTTTATGCTTATGAAAACCTTTTGGAAATAGCCTGTTGGATTAGTAACCTAGTTATCAAACTAGTTTGAAGATCTGTGATAGTTTAAAGACAATTCTACTCAAGAAGGGTTTTTGATACTGACTTTGAAATTTTGGTCTGATATGCTCTGTCTCGGATGTGAGAAAGCATTTGTGCTAACTTTTTGGTCAAAAGTGCTAACTTATGGGACAAATGCGCTACTCTGTGTGTGTGTGAAAAGTGGATTGTATCTGTAAGTTGTATTTGAATACGTAACACTTCAATTAAGTCATTAGATGCATGGTTAGTAAATCAATAATCAATAATGAACAATAAACCATCACAAAGCAACCTATTGGCTTCTAGTAGATGCGAGTTTAGTCTTTCTCTCAGATTTCATATGCAATACCAGTGACTAGACAACATCTCAACAAAGGATTTAATCTATATGAGCATAATATTTGACCTAAATGGATGCAAGATTTAAGCTAGATATGCATGATATGCAATATTAATCTAACATGATTTAAGCATTATTAAGCTAGATGATTTAAAAAGTATGCAAGAATTAATATGCAATATTTCAATGTGAAATATTAGTGAAATCTTAGTGAACCTAGAGCAAAAACAACATAATAACAATATATTCTCCAGGATCCTTGAATGAGAGATGAGAGCCCGAATTCATAGAAAATTTAGAAAGAAACCAACGACTGAGATCAAATGATGATGAGTGGTCAAGATTTTCCAAGAAGAAGCACAATCCAAGTGAATTGATGTGATTGGATGCTTTTCTCAGTTTTAAAGGAAATTGAATTAAAATTAAGATAAATAAAAAAAATCTAATTTATTCTCTTTTTCATTCAATTTTGAGATTTAATTGTTTTAATTGCTTTTTTGAGTTTTTTTTCAATTTTTAATTTGATTTCCAAGATTATCTCCATTTGATTTCTTTTCTCAAATTTTAATTTTTTTTTGCAATTAATTCCTTTTTTGATGATTTAATGGCAAATTGATTTATTTAATTAAATATGCTAGGATATTTAATAAAATAAATAGGATAATTGTTTAAAATGATTTACTTGAAATGATCAATTAATTAAATAATTATGTAATTAATATTGGTTGATTAATTTTCCATGTGACATTGATGATTTAAGAAATTAATTGTGTGTTCAAGATTAATTTTAGTTGCCTTTGGTTAGGACCTTGGTGATGAATTTGAGACTGGGGGGCCTATGGTTTTAGATGACCATTTTTAGGGTATTACATTTGCCCCTCTTTGAATTAATGTGCGAGCAGTGCATTGATTCAAAGAATAGTTGATGTCTAGGAGATACTAGTTCTGAACTTGATTGATTACGTACCAGATGAAGAGTGAGGTATTCAGTTTATTTTGAAGCGATGAAACTGAATAGAGTTGATTGAAAGCGATAGCGATCCCGCACTTGATTGAACTAGGACCGATGAAGAGAAAAGATACCGAACTTGAACTTGATTGATCAAGAAGCGGATCTTACTGATCTAGAACTTGATTGAACTAAACACAGTGAGAGGAGATAAAACCAATCTTGAACTTGATGGATCAAGATACAATGAGCGAAGAAAAATTGTCCAGCTTGATTTGATGCGATGAAACCGAACACCTTCTTGGATGGCACGTGTGATCAAAGATACTCTTTAAACCCTTGATTGAGTTTAAATGAAATAATCAACTTGATGAAAAGCGATGAAACTGATCAACGTTAAGAGAATAATTCAAACAAAACCAATATCAACTGGATATGAAGTGACTAAACTGATATGCCCTTAGAGTGATTTGATTCAGATGATCGAGAAATCTCAACTTGATATGAAGCGATGAAGCTGAGGTGCCCCTAGCAATGAGGTATTTTTTGATGTTCAATTAAAAATTAGTTGCTTGAATTGCAATGAAGGTTTTGAAAGAAATTCTTGACTTTGAGGATGATAATCAGTGATGATGATGTCATGAGTATGCCCCCTTGGGAGTGAAATTGAAAGATAACGAGGGTTGCACAGTGATTTCAAGCAATTTGATTTTGAGAGATGATAAGTTATTTGAGCACAAAGATTAATTTTGAATATTAAAATCAGAGTTGATTTGAGAATTAAATTGAGATTTAGCATTGGATGATAAGAAATTGAGTGCAAATTGATGAAAAGAATGAGTAGTTGATGAAAGTGCTAAGTGGTCTCAATTGTGAAATTGACTAGGAAGATGATCTCGGGTTTTTATTTCGATCTTGAAAATGGAATCAAGATTGTCGATTTAGCTTAGGGTACAAGTTTGATGTCCATTAGAGCAAGTTGAAAAATTAGGGTTTTGGCTATATAAGGGGTCCATGTGTCATTTTCAATTCATTTTCACCTCTCCAAGTTTGAAATTTTAAAAGCCCTCTGCAAAGAAAAATGGCCATTGCGATCTAGGAGCACCATTTTGAACACAAGTGACAACATAACCTACCGCGAAACTATGACCCGATGGTAAGTGATCAATCTTAAGCCTGTTTGATTTCCTAAATGTCAAATTTTGAGTAATTTTTTTGCATTTTTAAGTCGTTTAAAATCATGTGCCATGGTTTATCATGTGGGATAAGACCATTTCTCGTACGATAAACTGTCGCCTTAGTGTTTTATCATATGGGCATATAGGTTTTTTCCTATGATGTGGGCCCATGTTTCATACAAACTTGTGCTTGAGTGCCCATTTTGTCATGTGATGTATAATATTTTTTCATATTGTGATAGTTTGTCGTGCTATGTGTAATCCCAATTCGTATGAAATTCTGCCCTTCTGTGAAAACTCGTATGAAAAACAACAAGCATATTTAAGGGTCAAAATATCAATTTTTGATTTTGCATTTTGTATGTTTGGATTCATAGGCATGTTTAGCATCTTTTTAGCATAATTTGGATCACGTGTTGATAGTGTTTATGTTTGATTTTGCATATTAGGTTGCCAAATATCTTGTTTTGATGTGTTTATCCACCTAATATGGGATTAGTTCATGGTTTATCAGACGTAGATATGGGACATATTAAGGCATGCAGATTTGGATACTTTGTACAGATGCCGAATATCCATGTTAATCATAGAATGTTGATCGCATTAGCAGAGCAGTTTCATTCAGAGCATAATACTTTCCATTTACCCGTAGGAGAGATGATGATCACACCTGAGGATGTCTACCAGATTCTTAGGATTCCATTTGCTGGTGACAAGGTAGATTATGATTCTGCTTAGCAGCCAGGTATCTTAGCATTGAGACAGATATTCCATGATGAGACTATCCTTGAGTGGGCCATCACATGGGATGTGTTGATGACTAGGTATAGTGAGTAGTTTCTACTGGTATGCGTGTTAGAAGGTATTATTGGGTGTTTTGTTATGCTAGATAGGGGTCAATAGGGTTTTTCTGTGTGGGTGGGTGAGGATGCTCGAGAGACTATTGACTCATCCCAAGAGATTAGGGTGGGGATCTTGTTTGTTAGCCCATATGTATCATGAGATGCACGAGGTTGCATATAGGGAGGGGAAGAGCATGGCAACATGAGTCTTAGTTTTACAGATATGGGCATGGGAGCACATCCCAGTATGCAAGATGATAGTAGATGATGCTAGAGAGCCACACCGGCCCATTATATATTGCTATTCAGGTTATGTTACTCAGCCCCATCTGGGCAAGACAAATTATTGGAGGAGGCAGCTAGACGACTTGATTGTGGTAGTATGGAGACTGTACAGGGGTCTGGAGCTATGGGATGATTGGAGAGCATAGAGGAAGGATATGTTTATGACTTGTCCTCTTATTGATATATCAGTGTCCATCATTAAGCGGTCCCTAGTTTCCAGGGTTATGAGGCAGTATGGCAGACCACAGGGTATATCTCATGAGTTTACAACCTATGCCCGATATGGAGATAAGGAGAGATGAGGATGGGCTTCAAGGTTATCCTATGTGTTGAGCATATAGGAGCTGGTCCGTTTACAATGATGACAATGGGATTATTTGGAGGATGTTGCAGATGTAGGGGGATTGCCCTAGTATAGGGATTGGTTCCAAAGACATCCATTTCCTAAATTACAGATCTCAGAGAGCATGCATGTCTCATAGAGAAGGGTGAGGATGAGGCACCAACATGGGTACTGGTACCAGGTTAGGTACAGGGACAAGGACAGGTGTAGGGACCAAGAGTGGATGCACCTAGGTGGGCAGGAGGTGATCTTGGGGCTAGTAGCAACATGATACTAGCTAGAGTGAGACGTCAACAAAGAGGGGAGGGTGGATCTCTAGAGGCTATTGGAGTTGAGACTGGTGGTGCTAGGACAATAGAGGGTGGAGGCTCTAGGGTAGTAGAGGGAGGAGGTGAGGAGGAGAGAGCAGTACCTAGGAAGGTTAGACAATAGAGGGAGGAGCAAGGAGCTCCAGATGCAATACGGTCTCTGCAATTGCGATTGACAGGTTTGTAGGCACAATTGATAGTGGCTCAGATACAACTAGAAGAGAGAGACTGACAACTTGTTGAGGTTAGAGCTGAGCGTGATGGACAACCTGTAGAGGCGAGAGAAGAGAGAGATCAATAGCTTGCTAAGGTCAGAGCTAAGCGTGATTGTTAGCTTACCGAGGTGAGAGCAGAGCGAGATGCTCTTTAGTGAGAGGTTTTGCATTAGACTAGTCAAGCATCCTATTATGTTGCAGCTTATAGTGTAGTAGTTCCAGTAGCACAACAGGTTGTTCCATATTCTTAGTATATGGCTCGATCTGAGGGAGCTAGGGAACCTAGACAGGATGTCAGGCAACAGGCAACACCTCCTCCACTTGGCGATGAGGGAGAGGCAGAGAGCTAGCTTATTAGGTCTTTTGGTTTTTGTTATATACCCCATTTTTGTAGCCTACATGATTCTTTCTCCAAGGAGTCATTGTATATGACAGTTGATATCATTTGTATTCTGAGACACTAAGATTATGATTATATACGAGATCTTGATTTGATTTCATCATACTTGTGTCGATTGATTATAAGATGTCTTTATATGTATTATTCTATATGTAGGCATATCTTTTCAAAATGGATGTATGTAATGCAATGGATGTAATATGGATGTTTATTTTTGTTTCTTTTTACATACATATAAATGATGATGCAAATGGATGATGAGAATGGGCAACTAGTAATGCTAATGTTTATTTTTCTTCATGCGATAATATGAATGCAAATGAATGTATATAATGAAATGTATGGATCTATATGAGAAAATTATGTATGCAGCTAACATCTCAAGACACAAGTACTCGATCGGAGAAATGATGATGAAAAAGAGACCACTTAGCTGATAAATGATGATGGCTCCAAACTCTCATTCAAAAGATAAAGAGATCCTTGTTATCATGCCGAAATCACTTGAAATGCATAAAATTTAGAATGAATGCAACCTAAACCTAGTCACTGGATTTAGAATGCTTAATTTTCATCACTGAGCATTTTACAAACAGAGAAAGCACAATAGAGTTCCTCTCTTTTCATATGCAATATTAATTATGTTGTCCGTAATGACCCTTTTTTCATTCATATCCTTGGACAGATTACACATGCATCCGGATTGCACATTAAAGAAATTCCCTCAAACAGACAAAGAAATGACTCCAGCCTCCTTGTAGCATACAAATGAGTGGAGTCGAGGTATGTGTGGCAATTTCACCTTGATGTGAAGGCACTTATCATAGACACCCAACTGATTTAGATGTTTCCAGATCATCGGATTCATTCCTACAAGCAAAAAATAAAGAAAAATATTATGCCCCTAATCCTTGCTCTTCTTAGTCAAGATAGACTTCCTCGACTTACTCAGAGGGAATAATAATCGAAAACCAATATAAAAGACATCACACAAAGAAAATTTCATGCATATCTCAAACAATTTAGTGATTGTTTTTAATAGTCTTATTTTTGCTTGTGTACTTAGTGATAAAACTCTGCAGTAGTTAGGAGATAGGTGACTGACTCATAGTGGATGATTGGGTACCATTGACTGAAAGATGACTTGGTTGATACTGCTTAGGAAATGTAAATTGCTCAATCTATTAACCTAATACTAAGACATTGATTAGTTTCAAGCCATGAGGGTTCAAAAGAACTAGGATGTCACAAAAGTGACTAAAAGTTATGTACAAGCGAAAGCAAATATGTAGGAAAGCAGGAATGAAAATAGGAAATGCCAAGTTTGTGTTGGTAGATGGAGTGCTTGAGTACAAGAGGTGCCTGTTTACCAGGTTTTCACCTGCTTGGCAAAGATCTTTTTCTCTCTCTCTTTTTTTTTTTCAAGACATTTTTTGAGTTTTAGGATTTCTTTAGGACTTTTTCTAATTTTTACGATTTCTTCAGGACGTTTTCTGATTTTTAGGATTTCTTCAGAAATTTATAGCTGTATAGGTTGCTAGAGAAGAGAATACTCAAGTGAAGAATTTCTTCAAGTGGATGGTGTTGATCGGTTGATGAAGTTGTTCTCCTTCCGATGTTGAGAGTTGATAGGCACCAGAGCCAAAGATTGCAATAATGATGTAGGGACTCAACTAGTTGGGTTCAAACTTCCCTCTGTTTTCTCAAAACTGTTAATTTTTAGGATTTTCTCTCAAAACAAGGTCACCAACTTGAAATTCTTGTTATCGCACTTTTTTGTTATAACCTCTAGACATTCTATTTTGATATGCTCTCAGATGATATTCTATAGTCTTCATCAGTAACAAGACCTTGCAAAGAAAATCTCAAAGACGGTATTTCCACCTCAATGGGTAAGATTGATTCAGACCCATACACCAAAGAGAAAGGTGTAGCCCCAGTAGGTGTTCTGATACTTGTTCTATAAGCCCATAGTGTAGGATTGAGATGCAGATGCCAATGCTTTCCATATTTGTTTACTGTTATGTGTAAGATAGTCAAAAAAATATTGTTAGATGCTTCAACTTGTCCATTACCTTGAGGCTAGTATATGGACGACCAGTGCTATTTTATTTTGAATTTTTCACAGAGTTCATCTAAATATTTGTTCTTGAACTGCCCTCCATTGTCAGTCACAATGGATGAAGATATGCCATACCTATAGATAATATAATTAAGGATGAACATAGCTTCTTGTTTACCCGTTGCTTTGATCAGCAGAACCACTTCTACCGACTTAGTGAAGTACTCAGTGGTAGTTATAATAGACTTGTGACCGTTAGATGATGGAGGATATATTTGGCCAATGAGATCAAACACCCATTGTTGAAAAGACCAATGTGTAATGAAGGGTATGAGATCCCTTTTTGGAGAATGTATGAGGTTCCCATGTAGCCAACACTTCTAAAAAGTTTTAGCAAATCTTATAACATCTTTCCCCATGTCTGGCCAATAGTACCTAGCCCTTAGTAGTTTCTGAGCTAAAGTTAGACCATTTGAATGAGTTCTACAAATAGCTTCATGGACTTCAGATAATGTGCGTTGGGACTCTTCAGTTTCTAGAAAACTAAGAAAGGTACTATCCAAACCTCACCTAAATAGATTGTTAGTGATGATGACATACCGTGAAGCAACTATCCAAACCTCGCCTAAATAGATCGTTATCGTTAGGCTCCTTTTCTCATTATGGGTAAGATTTGTAGGAATAATTTGGTCATGCAGGTAAGAGTAAATGTGGCTATAGTGAGATGATTCGTGTCCAATAATAGAACAAACCATCAGGGACTCAGGAGAATCATAGGAAGGACAATGCAACTCTTAAACCAAGAGTTCAAAGCAAAAGTTATACTCTTGTAGCTGCAGTATAGACGCCAGAGTAGCCATAGCATCTACTGCTCTGTTTGCTGATCTGGGAATCTATTGAAATGATACAAAGGTAAAATATTACTTGATATCATCAACTATTCTCTTATAAGGCATCACTTTCTCATCTTTAGTTTGATATATATCATTTATTTGGTTGATGATCAGTTGGGTCTCCATAGATGTGTAATTCAACAACCTTCCATTCTATAGCTAACTTGATCCTATTTACCAAAGCTTCATATTTTGCAATGTTGTTTGTGCAAGGGAAGAGAATCTTGTAAGACTTTGGGATTGAATATTTTCGAGGAGTAATAAAAAGTATCCCGACACTAGAACCATGTTGAGTGAAAGGCCCATCAAAGAAAATCTTTCATGATCGTTGAGTAAGGTGCATGATTGATTAATTTGGAAATTCTATATGCAAATGTTGACTGCCTTCAAGTGGAGCATCAACAAGTTGATCTGCAATGACCTGTCCTTTGATGGCTTTGCGTTCTACATATTCAATATCAAATTTTGTAAGAGCCATGACCCATTTAGACAATCTTCCTGTAAGTGTTGCTTTGCTGAGAAGGTATTTGAGCAAATCAATCTTAGCCACCAACTTAATAGAATGGGCTAACATGTAGTGTCTTAATTTTTGTGATGCAAAGACTAATGCCAAACAAGCCTTTTCTATTATAGTATAGATCATTTCATAAGACACCAATGTTCTATTGATATAATAGATAGCTCTTTCCTTTTTATTCTCATTATGTTGTGCTAAGAGTGCCCCCAGTGATGTATCGGTAGCTGATATGTATAGAATCAATAGTTTACCTTGAATTGGTGGCATCAATATGGGTGGATTAGAAAGATAGCCTTTGATTTGTTTGAGATGTTGTTCACAATCTTCATCCCAGTTGTATTGGACTCCTTTTTGTAATACCTTGGTGAATGGCTGAGCTTTGTCTTCTAGCTGATATATAAAGTATCTTATTGATTGGAGACATCCTTGTAAACTTCTCATTTGACTGATGTTCTTGGGCGAAGGCATTTCCATTATGGCTTGGACCTTCTCTGGATCAACCTCAATTCCTTTCTTTGAAATAATGTAACCAAGCGATTTCCCTAATGTTACTCCAAATGCACACTTTTTAGGGTTTAGTCGGAGCTTGAATCTTTCCATTCTATCCAGTATGAGGCCTAGTTCTTGGATATGTGTGGATTTATTCATGGTTTTTACTAGGGTGTCATCAACGTAATCTTCCATGTTTTTGTGCATCATATCGTGGAAGATACTGGTTACTTCTCTTTGGTAAGTGGCTCATGCATTCTTTAGTCGAAATGGCATGACATTCCAGCAGAAGGTTCCCCATGCACATGTGAAGGTTGTCTTTTCTTGATCCTCGAGAGCTATCTTGATGTGATTATAACTAGAGAATCCATCCATTAATGAATACATCTCATATCCAACAGTCATATCCACTATCATATCAATGTTGGGCAATGGAAAATTGTCTTTCAGACATGCTTTGTTGTGATCCCCGAAGTCTGTGTAAACCCTAATAGATTTTGTGCTATGCTCAAATTCATCATTTCTAAATAGGAAATACGAAAAATCATGAATCCCTTAACTATCTAAGCAATCCAAACATAAAACCAATGAAATAGATGCAATATAGAATAAAATTAAACAATATAAAACTCCCTATTGTGCATCATGGCTTCCATTGCTCTTTTTCTCTCTGTAGTATGATGGCTCTCAGATATTGTGCTGGCAACTTGCAATTGACACAAAGATTCAAATTTTGTGATTTATGAAAATGGAGATTCAGTGCTCAATTTATAGATTATTGGAGAAGATTGATTGAAAGGTGGAACATATTGATCAATAGGTGGAACTTAGGTGAGCTCACATGAAAATTGATAGTTGAACTGCTGATTTAGAGGTGAAACAGAATAGATTGAATAGATTAATTGAGTCAACTGATTGAGAAAAAGCTAACTGAGGGAAGAAAAAGAATGATTGGAGGAAATTAAGAAGATGACAAAGCTAACTAGAAGATGGAAATAGAGATTGAAGATGGAAATAGAGATTGGAGGATATTAAGAAGATGGCAAAGCCTACAATAATTTTCCTTACTTTATAAACAATGTACATAGATCCAATAAGTTCAATGGTAATTGTTATGCATGCAACAAGTTTGGGCATAGAGCATCTGAATGCAGGTCTGTTATGAATAATATTGGAATATATCCTCAAAGGAATCAAGGAGTTGGTCCGGAACCTTTTGTGAACCAGAATCACAACCAATTTAATGCCTTTAATCATTAGTCAAGAAGTGGTGGCTATCAAGCAGCAACCGGATGGAGAGCAAAATGTTTGATCTATCATTGTCATGGTCACTCTACTACAACGTGCAGAAGGAAGAATGGTAACATGAATAATGGACCTTGGAGAGCACTTGGAATGGTCTGCTATCATTGCAACAAACTGGGTCACATTGCCAGATTTTGTAGAACAAGAAAGAACATATCGGATGACATACCGGTCACTCTAGAAGGAAAGATTGATATCGACACTGTTCAAGCGGATATGAACAAAACCTGAAAAAAGAAACCAACGGTGTTGCAAGAAGAACTGGTTTCTGCACTTAGTGCGGAAATCATGGAACTGAAAAACTAAGCATCAAAAAAGCTTAGGGGGAGCAAACGGTGAAATGTTTTGAACCCCCGGTTTACACCGGTAAAAGACCTTAATCGATATGTGATACCTATCATTTGGCAAAAGACCAAAAATGGTAATAGGCAAATTAGGGTTTACGCCCTAATGGTGGAGCATTTATTACGGTAGGTGAGGAATATGTTTAAAAGAAATTTTCAAATCATTTCTCACTATCATTTTTTGAGCGAAGAATTTTTTCAAGTGCAGAGCAAAGAAAAAGTGATTTGTGTTGCGATTCAAATAAATTTCAAAATCCTAAAGAAGATTCAGAAGCAAATATCAAACGGTCAAGAGAAGGACTCAAAGTGGTGATTCAACAACCGACGAAGTGTGAGGCGAAGTGGAATTAGCAATCCCTAAATTCTCAATTTCTGAAAGGTATTTCTTGAGTTTTCTATTTTATCATGGCTTCTGTATCTCATGATAGTTCTAGTGCAACTATTGATTCTATGGACTTCATACAATGAAAGTCAAAATATAATGCCTTGTCTCAAGTACTAGCTGGTGTGATAGTGGAAGAAGGCATTTTTGATTATATAGATTGTAAAATTGAAGACCTAGGGTCTCTTGCAATCCATTCTCAGCTAGGTCTATTCTGTGGGAAGGATAAAAAGATCAAACAGAAGTATAGTATCTTGGAGAAGAAGAAGCTTCACAATGTGGTTTACTTCCTAGAGGATTTCACAGATGACCACATTCAAATCATTCTGAGTAGAGTTCATGGTGACAAGATGTACCTAGAGTGGACACATGATATCACACCACAAGCTATTCATGTCGTCACCAGTTTCTGCAATATAGGAGAAGTACTAGCCCTAAGGAAGGTTAGCAAGACTGAAATGTCCAAGCTCATCGGTTCAACGAGCGACTCACGTGGCATGACCGTCAACTCAATCAAGGATGATCTAGTCAAGTATGCCTGCATGGTGATAGGCTACTGGACGTTCTCTACCAGCAAAATTAACTCTATCTCTGTTGCAGCAGTAAATGCTACTTACAGGATGATCAAGGAGGATGCATCATTTGATCTGCTTACTTGTATGCAAAGACAACTTATGTTGAATCTTAAGTCAATCAAATAGGACAATGCACTATGATTCAAGTTCAGACAACTACTAGTTGGGTTGTTCTTTTACTTCCAAGGCTACTTTCCAGGAGTAGGTGATATTCAGTGGTCTACCGACCAACTGGTAACAATACGAATCAAAGAGAGTCTGCAACCAGTTGGAACCGGTTACCCTGAAGATCTGCACAAGTACTTTGATGAGTTCAGAAGCAAGATGAGCCTAAGAATGAGGATATCTAGTGACATTGTCAAGAAATATGAAGAGGACATCTGCTTTATCATCAAAGTGGATGAATGCATAATGGAGGTTGTTGAGCCTAGACAAGAAGAAGTAGAGCCTATGGGCTATGAGGTAATGTATGATATGCTAGACAGGTATGCCTCTACCCTAATCGCCTCACACCTTGATCCTAAGGCAAATAGAAATGACACCTATTTGGAAAGAGTTGCACCGGTTGTAGAACCCTCTAAAAAGAAAGGAAAGGCAGTGCCTTCAGCATCGACATCGGTTACTGTAGCTAGTCCCAAAGTGACCAAGCGGTCACCAGTTAAGAAGAAACTAGAAGTGGCACCTACAAAAGTCTTCGAAAGGAAGCAGAAGACAAAAAGCAATTCACCTGACTCAGAAGAAACTATGTCAGAAGAATCACCTAAGAAGAAGACCAGGCAAACAAAGAAAAAGACAAAGAATGAACCGACATCATCTGCACCGGTAAATATTGACATTTCTTCTTACAAACCTTTGACACATTGTCAAAGACTATAAAGAATATTAAGAGAAAAGTGCTAAATGATTTAATTTATTGTTTTGATGATTTCAATGAGGATGAAAAGGAAGCAGTTGAACAGAAAATTATTAAGTATTTGTGTGCTAATGACCGATCGCCTTCAAAAATTAGATCTAAGACACTGGATTCTTTGTATAATTCTTTAGACAATAAATGGCACATTGCCATATAAAAAGAACAGGAAATGAGGGAGAAAATATTTGCTCAACATTTTCCTGATGTATCAAATTCAGAACTTTTTCAAAGTTATGAATAAATACAAAGGCCTCTTCTTCATGAGAAGAAGAAGACCTATGTTATTGGAAGGAAAGGGTCAAGAAGTGATCAAGGATACACATACTCTTGCTCAAGAAGCTCTTAAGATGCATCAAGTGGCTGAAGCCAACAGAGAAGCTGAGTGAGAATCAAAAACTGGCAAACCAGATGTAGTGTATGACAGTGAAGAAGAACCGGTCATAGAACAAATGGACCCCATTGATGTAGATGCCTTAGATGGTGAAAATGTTACTTAGGATACACCATTAGAAGCAACAAGATAGGAGAAGTAGGAAGAATAGGTAGAAAAGCAAAAGGAAGCAAAGGACAAAAAGAAGAAGAAAAAGGATGAAGAGGAGAAGAAGAAGGATGAAGAGGAAAAGAGAAAGAAGGAAGAGGAGAAGAAGAAGGATGAAGAGGAGAAGAGTAAGAAGGAAGAGGAGAAGAATAAGAATGAAGAAGAAAAGAAGCAGAAAGATGAAGAAAAGAAAAAGGAAGAGGAGAAGAAGCAGCAGGAAGAGGAGCAGAAGAAAAAGGACAAAGAAGAAGAGAAGTAGAGGAAAGAAGAGAAAAGGAAAATAGAAGAAGAGGAAAAGAAAAAGATAGAAGAGGAAAAGTTAAGAGCTACAGAGAAAGAAGAAGTGGAAAAAAGCACTCAGATGGAGACTCCAAAGGCAACCGGTAGTCAAGCCAAACCGGCTGACCTCACTAGTCCTATTGACCTCTAGTCTGCAAATGAAATGGAGCTGCTACAGAACATTAAGGTTGCTCAAGAACGCCTTGAAGTGATAAGGAGGAAGAAGGAGAAATATGTGATCCAAGCTGCAGTGGATACTCTTACCGGTTTGTTACCTGGCACAAACCTCCCCAATACTGATTCATCATTGACACAATTGAAGCTCCTATGCACCGTAGTGGATGATTAGGTGCAGAGCCTAGAAGAGGTAGCAAAGGCAAATGCCAAGAAAGAGCATTAAAAGCCTCTCAACATTGCCCTGGTGAAGAAGCTAAATGAGCTCCAGTCCGATCTGCAAAAAGCTCAAAAAGATATAAGGGATGCTCTGGATGAGCGGAATCTACTACTGAGTAAGATTTGCCAACCCCATCTAGTCTGTAGTGCTTGTAATTGTTTTTTTACCAAAATTAAAGGTGTCTCTTCCTCTTTAGTGATAAGAGTTTGAATGTCATAATTAAGAGGAAGTTTAGCGCCTTATTTTGTTAGTTCTAGAAAATGCTCTTCCTTTTCTCTAGCCATGATGATCTTGTTAGGTCCCGAAGATAACTGAGAGGGGGGGGGGGGGAAATCAGTTGTTCAATAAATTCAACCAAAATTAACTTAACCAAAACTTAATGCTTAATACTGGTAAACCAAACTTTATTTTGGTAGACAGTCTTAACAGTTAATTGCAGTACCGGTAAGGATTAATGCATGAAACAAAAAGACAATAACATCCATAACACATAACACAAATATTTGTCTGTGAAAACCATGTAAGGGGAAAAACAATGATGGGAAGCCTCACCCACAATCAAATGATACTACTGTAGATAGTATGTGTGTACAATATGGATTCTGCACATGCAAAAAGGCCAGCTGCCTAGAGCTCACGGCTCAATCACAAAATGAGAGTCACACTGACTACAATTGGATGGATAAATCCAACGACAATGTACTCCATAAAATAACATCTTCATATGCTGGATTCAGTACCGGTTTAGCTCTGATTGACTTCACAAAATCCTTTCTTCAACCTTCAAATGATGTCTGCGTGTACAGCTCTGCTTATTTTCGCATATACCTTATTGAAATCCTTTTTCGCATTCACACCTTTATCTCACAAATGAGATCTTACATTTATACCATAACCTAAGACCAATTGAATAGGTCAGCTCACTAAAAGATATTACAATAAAATCAATTACAAATAAATCAATATTCGATGCATGGTGTTGGCTTAATACATTTACAATAATAATAAATCATCTCCATAACGTGTCGTGCTGATCTGGAATAGATATACCCACCGGTGCATATCTTGGACCTATTTGCCGGCAACAATAAATATGCAAACTTGAATAAACAATTAACCAAATCACCAAAACCAAGTGATCGAATAATGTCTTCGACATAACCAAGTAGTCTCCAAGTCATTCCAAGTGCTGGTGAACAATATAATCTATTGGTGAACCAAATACTGGTGACTATGCATAAGTCTCTGACTTGCCGATGAACATAACCAAAATCTCCAAGTGCTGATAAGTGTTGACAAGCGATGACAGGTGTTGACATCAATGACAAACCATATCAACATATCCAAAATGCCAACAAATCTTTATCATTTTTATTGAAATGTTTATCTTTTAGGCAGCTATTTACAATAGCTTCTATAGGTTCAAAGACTACAAAACTGTTTGATGAGGAATCACTGTCAGTAGCATGGTTGCTGAGGTTGTCATAAGTATCGTGTTTATTATCTTGTCTTTCTTGCCTTTCTCCAGATATGGTGGGAGATAGGGTTTGATAAAAAATTGGTAGTTGTGATGATGAAGGTTTATTTGGAACATTTTCTTCTACAAATAATGGATTATCATTTGATGAAAAGGATACTCCTTTACCTTTGTTAGTTTTCTTGTGAGAACTTTTGGTTTGAGTAGGCATTTACAACTGACGGGACTGAGAGCTAGATGTGATACAAAAGTCAAGATCAAATTGAAGCTAGTTGTTCGTTTAACGTAGTGTTTTGAGAGAAGTAACTAAGATCTGGTCTGGTTTCAGGAACGATCTATCTTGTATAAGACATTATCTAAGTTAACTTAGGTTTGATAAGTAGTTGATTGAACTAGCTGAGAGATAATTCACAAAATCGTGCAACACAATGACAGGGGTACACTATGAAGGTTATTTATGCTCAGAATTATGATGACCAGTTTTATGCTCACTGTAGACTGATTTGGGCAAATTTGACTATTTTGACAAACAAGATCAGGAATTCGTACGACAGATTTTGCAGACCTAGATGACAGTTTAGCAATTACCAGACGATAAAGACAGTTTTTTTGTACGAGTTGCTGCTTGATTTCGTATGATAGTTGGGCAAACTCCAGATGATAATATGATGAATGTGATGTATTTTCGTATGACAGACTGTAAAAGACCATACAAATTTTTTTTAGACTCATATGAAAGAGTTTGCAAAGCCAGATGACAAACTATTGGGATCAATGAAAGTTTGGTATGACAACAGGTATGTAGTAGGATGAAATTTCAGTAGACTTGTATGATAGAAGACTGGACAGAAACAAAATTCTGACAGACAAAGTTTGCACAACTGACGAGGACTATTTTTTTATAAGGACTATTTTTTTTGATGATTGACAGAGACCAGTTTTTGGACATGGACAAAGTTTTGATCACTGAGTTGTTGATGTTGTTGATTTGTTTTCTCCAATTTCAATATTTCAGTTTCAGTTTTAAGTATGAAAATACAGAAAACACGGAAGATGTTCAATAATTCCAAGCACAACCCGCTAACCCTATGGAAATTGATTTAGTGAAGAAAACCTTTGCTTGTTGACTTAGGTACACACCCAATAGCTAATCAAAATAAGACTGATGAGTCTCACCCAATGGATTCTCAACGTTGTATTAGCCGAATCGAAACACTAATGGGGGCACAATATGACAAGTGTCTTGGGAGAGTTACTATCTCTCTTGCACAAAGATTATCCCCCTTTCGAAGGTGAATCAGGTAGCTTCTATCTTATAGTTCTTAGTCAAGAATTTCGTTCAAAATTACCCCTTGAAGTCATGCAAGCGTGATTGAGGCCTATAGCTCGACAAGGTACCAAAACAAGTTGTAGTCACGTAAATGTGATTGAGATCGTGAGGCCCTACAAAATGTATGATATGAGAGATCTCAAAGAGAAAACTCAAATAATCCCATCCTTTGAGACTATCATCACTAGAGGCCTATTTATTATAGTGAGTTGGCATGCTCAGGTCTAGTTGTACTCACTTGGGTTGTTCTCACAAGGTGATTACTTTTTCCCACTGTGACAGGCCTGCTAAACGTATGCAAATCTCAAAATTTAGAAAAATCTTCAAGGGTCTAGATTTATGATTGTCTCTGAAAGACAAGAGTATACTCTCCTACCTCTCTGATTTTTCCGAAAACACGAAAGACAGATTTGTTCTTTAAAAAAATAGCAATTTAAGTGCCTTAAAAAAATGATTTTAAATAATACACAATGTTTGGTCAATTTTCTTTAGGCAACCTGCAAGAACAACGCATCAATAGTCATGTTGTTTTTTATTCTTCGATAGGCGTATGTTTGATTGATAAATTCTGTGACAAGCATTCTGCAAGAAACTGGTTAGGCTATAAAAATCTCAGGCAAACAGAAGACAAACCAGGGTTAGTGTCAGTGTTAGCAAAATATAAATTCAATTCACGAAAATACCCTGGAAAGCATACTATTTTTGAAATGATAAAACATAAATTTGTATGACAAATTATACCTATTCGCACGAGTATTCTCATAGGCCCGAACAACAAAACATAGAAGCAAACTGTCAGAGAAGAAACTCATACAAGCTCCTTCTCTGGTTCACACGATAAAACACAAGTCTTGACAAAATCTTGTATGAAGAAGGACATATACTCGTGCAGTATTTCGTAGAGGATGTATGGACAAGACCTGACAGATAAAGAAGTAATTTTGAGGCTGAAGGATAGAATTCCGAGCCCCATGGTGGGTGCCAAAAATGTGTGTGTGAAAAGTGGATCATATCTGTAAGTTGTATCTGAATACACAACACTTCAATTAAGTCATTAGATGCATGGTTAGTAAATTAATAATCAATAATGAATAATAAACCATCACAAAGTGACCTATTGCCTTCTAGTAGATGTGAGTTTAGTCTTGCTCTCAGATTTCAAATGCAATACTAGTGACTAGACAACATCTAAACGAAGGATTTAATCTATATGAGCATAAGATTTGAGCTACATGGATGTAAAGAGTTAAGCTAGATATGCATGATATGCATGATATGCAAGATTAATCTAACACAATTTAAGCATTATTAAGCTAGATGATTTAACAAGTATGCAAGAACTAATATGCAATATTTCAATGTGAAATCTTAGTGAACCTAGAGAAAAAACAACATAATAACAATATATTCTCCAAGATCCTTGAATGAGAGATGAGAGCCTGAATTTATAGAAAATTCAGAAAGAAACCAACAGATGAGATCAAATGATGATGAGTGGTCAAGATTTTCCAAGAAGAAGCACAATCTAGATGAATTGATGTGATTGGTTGCTTTTCTCAGTTTTAAAGGAAATTGAACTAAAATTAAGATAAAATAAAAAAAAAACTGATTTATTCTCTATTTCATTCAATTTTGAGATTTAATTGTTTTAATTTCTTTTTTGAGATTTGTTTCAATTTTTAATTTGATTTCCAAGATTATCTCCATTTGATTTCTTTTCTCAAATTTTAATTCTTTTTCTGCAATTAATTCCTTTTTTGATGATTTAATGGCAAACTAATTTATTTAATTAAATATACTAGGATATTTAATAAAATAAATAGGATACTTGTTTAAAATGATTTACTTGAAATGATCAATTAATTAAAAAATTATTTAATTAATATTGGTTGATTAATTTTCCATGTGACATTGATGATTTAAGAAATTAATTGTGTGCTCAAGATTGATTTTAATTGCCTTTGGTTAGGACCTTGGTGATTAATTCAAGACTAGGGGGCCTATGGTTTTAGATGACCATTTTTAGGGTATTACACTTTGTTGCTTGAAAGTGTTGCTTTGACTGTGTTTCAAGGATTTTTTCAGTTTTTCCAACAAGTTGTTAGATTTTGCTCATTTTTAGATGATGATTTTCTTCAATTGTTTGACCATTCTAAGCATGTTATAAACATAGAAGACACAATATTTGAAAAAAAAAATGCACAAACAAGCATGAATCCTATGGTAGGTTGAGACAATAATGGATGTATCTCACATGGGGTTTCCCTCGAGGCTATGCTATTCAGAGCGGATATTTAGATGCTTGACCCCACTGGCTCCACCCTCAGTACTCACTTCTTTGGGGTAGCCAAGCACCAGTTTCCATGAAAAATCCCCATGGAAAACTTTATATCTCTACTAAGAACCGTATGTGTGTGAGTCACTTCAGAGGTCCGACCTCCTGTGCCAACAATTAGTATGATTTTGGCAACTAGTACAACTGATTTTTAGTAAAGGCTTCTGATCATGTGGCCATACATGCAACACTTTCAGATTTGTAAATACATAAGGTTCCTAGCCTATAGAGGTTATGCTCCATAGGGTTTATGGGGAAACATAGTGTCGTATGAACTTATTAGCACATGTTTGTGACTTTCGTCACACACATGATTTATTTAGAGTGGATCAAAAGGACTCAGTATTAGCTCATTTCCACTTGGGTCTTTCCCCTCTCACTGGCCCCCTCAAGGTAGCTCGGGAAGGCAGACCCTCTAAAGGTTACACATAAAAGAGAGTAGGTCTAGTTTTCTGATCACCGTATGAGGGTGAGAGCATACTTACCTACTACTTCATCAAGCATGGAAAACACAAATTTATTTTAGCTTTCTACAATCTATGTGCAACTACTTTAAAGAAGTCACTCAAAATGCAAGTTTCATGTTGTCAATTTGTCCCCTTAATTAAGTTTAATGAGCAAGATATGATGTGTTACTTTCCAAATTAAAACTCCTAATTAACTATGTGAGGAAATGCATGAAATTTGCTTTAAAATAATCCTGCACACAGATATGTTAGTAGTTTGAAATTTTTCAGTTCTTGGACATTCAGACCTACAGAAAAAATTTGTTAGCTGTGAATAAAAGCACTATCCTAGCAAATGCACTATCTTCCACCTCAAAAGCGTTGACCTAGGGGACAAAAGCGTGAACCTGCGATATGAAAGTGCTGCTCTGTGGACTAAATGTGAGAATTCACAGACAAAAACACTAACCTAAATGACACATGTGTTAACCGATGAGATAAAAGCGCTAATCTGAGGATTAAATGTGTTGATTTGCAAACAAAGGCGATAACCTAAATGCCAAATGTGCTAACCTGCAAGACAAAAGTGCTAATCTATTTAATGAATGAATTGTCAGAATTTACACAAGCATGAATCTGGATTACAAATGTGTTAAACTTATGTTTGCGAGAACTAGAAAAGATATTAGAAAGATATATGTGAGGCTTCGGTCGCACGGTGGGTGCCAAAATGTGTCGACTTGAATTTCATCTTTAGAATACTACCTGCAACATATTAGTTTCATAAAATATAAAGGAAATGTTACATGAAATCCAAACTCAACCAATGAAACTACATGAAATGAATATTAAAATAAAAACCATATTATAACCTTCATGATTTAAGTCTCATTATGTCCTAACTCCACTATTCTTGGTTGTAGATAATTTGCTCTCAGACAAGCACTGGTAGCTTCCAAGATGGCATATGAAGAATGGACTGATAATTGATAGTTAAATTATACTATGATATGCAATGCAAATAATTTAAAGCTAAATTAGAAATGCTAAATTGCTAAATTGCTCCAAGATAAAAACTCACAGATGCATAAGTTTACTCAAATTGTTAACTTCAAGACTAACTCTTTCTCAACTCAAACTCCTACTTTTATAGACTTTTGAGAGGATAAGATGATGTGTCTGAGATCAATGGTCATGATCAGATCTACAAATTTGGATGGTTGTGAGGAAAGTTGAAGGTTGAGATAAAGGGGGAAGGAGAAGACAAGTGTCACTCATCTCACCTTGACTAGGTTGCAGATGGAGGGAATCTAGGGATGGTTGGAGAAGATTTAGGTATGAGAGGACAAGTGGACTCAAGTCCTTCCTAAAATATAGGGATGTTAGAGAGGATATAGAAGAAGGTTAGGAAATATGTGTACGTAAACAATATTTCATTTATTTTGGAAGCTAGAGATAAGTGGCTAATAAACATTTTATTTATTTTAATATTATTGAATTAATTTAGCCACATGATGGATGAGTTGGCAAAGTAAAGATGAAGTGGAGATGAAAGGTGAGTTAGAAAATGGATTTAAATAATTAAGAAATTATTTAATATTTGAGACTATAAGATAGAAGAATAACCATTAAATATTAGATATTTAATTGATTTCAATGTTACTTGGTATGTTGCCGACCTTTTCCTGTTATCTACGTTTCATCCTTTGTATTTTCTGAAGGAATCTCTTGGCATAGGCCGACCTTGTTCATTTTGCACATTAGGTCTTGTTCTTCGGGGTTTGATCCCTTTTGGGCCGACTGGATCCTTTGGATCAATATATATATATATATATTTGTAATAATGCTTTAGAATGTAATCAATTAGAATCAATCAGAGTATCAGATAGATATACTCTACCTAGAAGATAAATCTTTCGATTTAAGGTCCTGGTTGTGACCTATTCTAGCAAGCTTGTGTGTCAGTATGTTATAACCCAATTGTTACCGGTTGGATGTAATCAAATTTCATGCAATAAAACTATCTATTCTCCATTACCTCCATCATATATGTGTTTTTTTGTTGTGTTTACTCTTGTTGACCGATTTGGATTGATATCTTTGAGGTCCCTCCTCACCGATGATTGCTTCAAGTGGTATCAGAGTGAAGTTTTCATTCTGGAGGTTGCATGTCCTAAATTTTTTTGTTGTAGGGTGGTAGATTGCGGATCCAACCTGCAATTGCAGAGGACTAGCATGAATCGATGACACGAAGAGGAACTAGGAATGGTGGAGCGCGTGGGAATGTAGACCCTGCTATGATGGAGATGTTGCGAGGAATAGCAGCCTGGTTAGAATTCATGGAGACAACCCAAAGAAGAGGTCGACATATTGAAGATGTAAGTGAAGATAAAGGAGAAGAAACCCCAACAAAATAATTAAACCTATCGGCAGTTGATCCAGATGAAGAAATTTTTTTAAGAGTTTTGAGTAGGGCGAACACTAAACCTCATTTTACCCCACCAGAATATGATGGGAAATTAGATTCTGATAAATTGATGGATTGGATCTTGGAGATTGAGAAGTATTTTGATTTTGAAAACACTGTAGAACAGAGGAAGGTGAAATATGCCTGTACTCGATTGAAAGGTCATGCATTTCTTTGGTGGGAGCATTTGCAAGTTGATAGACAAAGAAGAGGTAAAGAAAAGATTAAGACATGGGATTGGATGATTGCTAAGTTGAAATTGAAGTTTGTGCTGACAAATTATCAAGTGGATTAGAAGTTGAAGAATCTGAGACAAAAGGAATCTAGTGTGAAGGAGTACACCGAAGCATTTTACAAGTTGAACATTAGATCTAGACATGTTGATGATGAAGTTGAGAGAATTGCAAGATATTTGAATGTATTGCAGATGACTATACAAGATGAACTCATTATGATCAAAATGGAGAGTGTTGAAGAGGCTTACTAGTATGAACTAGATGTTGAAGAGAAATTGAACAAAAGACATGAGCAGAGACAAAGAGGTAGAGGTGGAAGGTTTACCGGAGGATGATTTCAAGGAGAAAGAGGACATACCAGAGGAAGAGGAACCAATACATATCAGAATAAGGACAAGGAAGTGAACAAAGATGGTAATTCATACTAGAAGGATGAAAGAAATTTCTATCGGAGGAGAGAACCAAATGGTTAATTATCGAAATGAGAACTTTGGAAGACAAGATAAGAGGACATTTAAAGGAACTTGCTTTAAGTGTGGAGGAGAAGGACACCGTGTATTTGAGTGTAAGAAGACAGAGGCTACCAGAAGAGAAGTAGTGGTGGAAGAAAACCCCATCGGATTAGACAATAAACCAAAAGATGGAGAACTATTGGTGATAAGGACAACTTTGTGTCATATCGGAGGAGATGAAGAACCCTTGTAGAGGAAGAATCTGTTCAAAACCAAGTGTAAGGTATCTGGTAAGTGTTGTAAAGTTGTTATTGATAGTGGTAGTTCAAATAATCTTATTTCAAAAGAGATGGTGAATAAGTTGAAATTGGAAAGATTGAAACACCCTAAGCCTTATCAGATAGCATGGATTCAGGATGAACATAAGTTGTTAGTAAGTGAACAGTGTTTGGTGAAATTAAAAATTGGGCATTATCATGATGAAGTTTTGTGTGATATTATGCCTATGGATATTTGTCATCTTTTGTTGGGTAGACCTTGTTAGTTTGATAGACAAGCAATATATGATGGGAGGAAGAATACATACACTATTGTGGCCAATGGGATGAAGCAAACCTTGTTACCTTTGGAGGAACCTTTGAAGAATGAAGTCTGTTCAAATGCCATAATCTATTTAGTAGATGGAAGGAACTTCATGGATGGGTTGAGACATGAGAATGTGTGTTTTTCCTTATTTTCCTAAGAAGATTGAGGGACCAGAACCAGAAGGAGAGCACCCAGAAGAGATAAGAGATTTGTTGATAGAATATGAGAACATTATTTTAGATAATGTACCTGATGGATTGCGACCTGTGAGAAGTATTAGTCATTGCATGAACTTGGTTCTTGGAGCTAGTTTTCCTAACAAAGATGCACACCGGTTGACATTGATAGAGAATGAAGAACTGAATAGACAAGTGCATGAGCTGTTGAAGAAAGGTTTGATCAAGGAGAGTTTGAGCCATTGTGCAGTACCAACAATATTAACACCTAAGAAGAATGGAAAATGGAGGATGTGTATTGATTCAAGAGCGATAAATAAGATCACAGTGAAATACTGGTTTCCTTTGCCTAGGATGGATGAGATAATGGACTATTTGAGTGGAGAAAAATACTTTACAAAGATAGATTTGAAGAGAGGATATCATTAGATTAGGATTAGAGAAGGTGATGAGTGGAAGACAACATTTAAGATAAATGAAGGACTATATGAATGGTTGGTGATGCCTTTTGGATTGACTAATCCACCGAGTACTTTCATGAGGCTGATGAATGAGGTATTAAAGAAATTCTTGGGTAAGTTTTTTATTGTGTATTTGGATGACATTCTAATTTTCAGTAAAACAAGAGAGGAGCATTTGTTGCAGTTAAGACAAGTTTTGCAAAGGTTGATAGAAGAAAAGTTGTTGATCAATATAAAAAAGTGTGCTTTCATGAAGGATGAGTTAGTCTATTTAGGATTTTTGATATCTAAGGATGGTTTGAAGATGGACCTTGAGAAAGTAAAAGACATTGTTGAGTGGCCTACACCAGAAAGCATTGGGGAGGTAAGATCATTTCATCGATTGGATAGTTTTTACCAGAAGTTTATCATAAATTTCAGTTCAGTTTTTAACCCTATGACTAAGACCATGAGAGGAGATCAAAAGGAATTCAAGTGGACCACCAGAGAAAATAAAATTTTTGAATTGTTGAAGCAGAAAGTGACTGAGTATCCTATGTTAGCTTTACCAGATTTCAATAAGGTATTTCAAGTGAATTGTGATGCAAGTGGAACAACAATAGGAGCAGTTTTGAGTCAAGAAGGGAGAGTATTTCAATGAGAAATTGAATGATGCCCAAAAGAGATATTCAATGTATGATCAGTGATTTTATGCCATAATTCAATCCTTGAAGAAATGGAGACACTACTTGTTGCCTAAGGAGTTTGTGTTGTATACAGATCATCAAGCTTTGCAGTATTTGAATAGTCAGAGTAAGTTGAATCAAGGACATATGAGATGGGTAGAATTATTGTAGAGTTACACCTTTGTGTTGAAGCATAGAAGTGGGGAATGTATCAAAGTTGCTGATGCATTGAGTAGGAGAAAAAATTTGCTGACAAAGATGAGAGTGATAGTATTAGGTTTCAAAGATTTGAAGACATTGTATGATGAAGACCCGAATTTTGCAGAACCTTGGAAATCATGTAGAGAACCGATTATAGTTGATAGGAGAAAATGGTTGGATTATTTCATTCAGGATGGGATGTTATTTGGGGGAGTTTAGTTGTGCATACCTAAGAGTTCCATGAGAGAGAACTTGATAAAAGAGAAACATAGTGGAGGTTTAGCCGGACATTTTGGCATTGACAAAACAGTTGCATTGGTGAGTGAGTAGTACTTTTGCTCCCAGATTCATAAGGATGTTAAGAGATATGTGCAGAGTTGTATAGCTTGTCAAGTTGCAAAAGGTAGTAGTCAGAATGTGGGATTGTATAAACCTTTGACAATACTGGTAAGACCTTGGGAGGATAAGCATGGATTTTGTACTTGGATTTCCTAACACCGAGAGGGAATGATTCTATATTTGTCATAATGGATAGATTTTTGAAGATGGCTCATTTCATACCTTGTAAGAAGACATCAGATGCATTGCATGTAGTAGACCTATTTTCAAGGAAGTGGTGAGATTGCATGGATTACCTAAGAGCATAGTTTTAGATAGAGACACTAAAATTGTTGGCTATTTTTGGAGAACACTTTGGAAGAAGATGAAGACAGATTTGAAGTTCAATTCTACTTTTCATCCACGGATTGATGGATAGATGGAAGTTGTTAATCAAAGTTTGGGAAATTTGTTGAGATATTTAGTGGGAGATAAAACTAGAAGTTGGGATTTGATCCTTGCACAAGTAGAGTTTTCCTACAACAATTCAATGAATAGAAGTACCGAAAAAACACCTTTTGAGATTGTTACCGGAGTGCATCCTAGAGGAATATTAGAATTGAGAGACATTAGCAGTGAAGACTGAAAGAGTTCAGAAGCAAAAGATTTTGTTGATCACATGGAAGCATTGCATATTCAGGTTAAACAACATTTGGAAGATATGAACAACAAATATAAGGAGAAGGCAGATGAGAAGAGGAGACATAAAGAATTTGAAATTGACGATGAAGTGATGGTATATCTGAGAAAAGAGAGATTCTCGGTTGGAACTTATAATAAGTTGCAAATGAAGAAGTTTGGACCCTGTAAGATTTTGAGGAAGTTCAGTTCTGGAAATGCATATGAAGTGGAGCTACCAGATAGTCTAAGTATTTCACCTATATTCAACATTGCAGGTCTTCATGAGTACCATGAACCAAAATTCAATGAGGACAGTTTCATAGACCTTGAGAAACAAGTGTCCTAGAAGGAACCAGATTAGATTGAGGATATTTTAGACAATAGGATTAGGTGTAGTACCTGGAACAGTCAGTACAAACAATATCTTGTGAAGTGGAAAGACAAACTAGTTGAAGAGGTAGACCACCTTGGTTTTTGTCTGACCTCAGCAAAGTGAGAGGCTCACTTTTTCATTAACCTTGGATGTTTGATGTAGGAGCATCCCTGGTTCATAGCAATCTTGCATCAACCAAAAACATTTTCCTTTATGTTTTGTTTTTTGTTTTTTGTTTTAGTTTTCCTTTCTATGTGTCTCAGTTTTGGCTCACGAGATCTTGTGGAGTTGGATTCTACTTGAATACTTCATCATATTTCTTTCTTTTAGATTGCATCACATTTGGATCACATTCTGGCAAGATATCGCTATCGGTTTCCATGACAGTTTCTTGTTATCAGTTGTTCCTTTGTTATCGGTTGCCTAAGACCTATTCTGGTAATCTACCCAAACCCATTATGAAGCTTGCAGAGCATTGAGTGTTGATTTCGATGTTCATTGGCATGTGACCGATGTTTTCCTGTGATCTACATTTCATCCTTTGGATTTTCTAGAGGAATCTCTTGGCAGAGGCCGATCTTGTTCATTTTGCACGTTAGGTCGTTCTTCAGGTTTTGATCCCTTTTGGGCTGACTAGATCCTTTGGATCAAAATATATATATTTGTAATCATGCTTTAGGATGTAATCAATTAGAATCAATCAGACTATCAGATAGATAGATTGTTCCTAGACGATAGATCTTTCGATTCAAGGTCCCAGTTGTGAACTATTCTACTAGGCCTATGTGCCAATATGTTGTAACCTGGTTGTTACCAGTTGGATGCAATCAAATTTCATGCAATAAAAATATCTCTTCTGTATTGCCTCCATCATATCTGTGTGTTTTCTTTTTATTTACTCTTGCTGACCGGTTCAGATTGATCTCTTTGAGGTCCCTCCTCACTAGATCCTCACTAGTACATTTGGACCTAATTTACGACGGCTGATTGGCAGATTTGTGATGACAAAACATCAGACTTTCGACCAACTTTATCATCGAAAACTCATTATCAGGCTTCCCGATGATACCATTTGCACCAGTCGTCCGATGATGTTATGAAATCCTCTAATGGCGGTTATATTTGCACCCTTGGCCACAAATTTCAGTAGATTTCCAACGGATGTTATGTTTTCTCCTTGACGACCATCCGACATGGAAGTGACATCGGATATACAACATCCTTGTCGGATGTTTCATTAGTTATCATCAGAATTCTGACGATGAGAGATGATGTGGGTCAAACAGCTTTGTCATTAGTGAATGAAAGCATTGAACGAGTTCTACTTTTAAAAATTGCATAAAACATTTATTATTTATTTGATTCAGTGTTATTTGCAAAAAATGATTATCAATGATGTTTCCTTTCTCCAAGAATTGTCTAGGATCTTTCTGTCAGATAATATGTAACATCGAATGACTAAATATTTTCTTTACAAATGCTTATTTAATTTAATTATTATCTGAGCATGAATTAAAATTTATATCTGTACAAAAGTAGAACATACAAGCTGAAGAGTCATGTGCAAGAAAATTTCATAAAAGAAAGCAAGCAGGCATTATCTTGAATGACATGGAAACAAGCTCATCAACTGCCTAGAAGAGAGCAATTGGAGAAAAGTAGAGGAAAGTGTTAAAGGGTGATAAATAGATAGAGAGTATGCAATACAAACAAACAATGTCTGGAGTGTATGATGTGACATCTCTAATTTATGTCCGGAGGGACTAACTAGTTTTGGAGTTCCTATGAAACCTATTGGGCCACGCTTGGAGGAAATCAATGTGTTCATGCAAGGAGCACCTTTTTTCTATTATGAGAATGATGCTTTTGCACCAAAGGATATTTGGAAGTCAATATCCAAAAATTTCTATAGTGTGGAACCAGAGTTGGCAGACTTGAAGTAATTTTCAGCTTTCAGAAGACCAAGAGGTTATGTACACAATCTCCCAATAGAAGGGAAATTTCAAGAATTACCTCTCCCCCCCATGAATATTCAGGAAACACTTCCTCAGACAAAGGACTATTGTCCTCCATGGGATCAAAGAAAAAAATTGAAGCATAGACTCTAGACGATGTAGCAGTGTCCTTCGTGAAGAACTCTGCAGTATAATTAAAAATTCACAAGGGAAACTGCAAGATAGTGAAGAGAAATACAATCTTGAAAAGTGAGAAGAATGGATCTTGGTTTGGGTGGGGCCAAGTTAGGTGGCTCCTCTAGAGGTTGATGAGATAGAAATTATATTAAAATTTGAAAAAGATCACACTCATGGAACTTCGTGTGCGACTGATTGATTGTGGTGTTTGGGCAATGCATTCCAAATAGATACAATTGCATACCATTTATCTATCTTGATTAAAGAATTTTATCCTAATGGGTAATGCATTCCAAATAGATCTAGGTATGATGCCACAATATGATGCATGATGGGCTATTCATTTTCCTATACCATTGATAGATCTTGCGAAACTGATATTAGGTCTGATGGGTCATTGACTGAAGCGAAGTGAGGATGACAGAGGAGGTGAGGATAGAGGAGGTGCAGATGGAGAGGGTGATGGAGGAGATGATGTAGGAGGATGAGATCATGGGAGAGGTAGGGATATGAGGAGAGGCGAATAGAGAAGAGGGAAGGTGGGGAGAGTGGGTGCTATTGTTGTGGCAGTTGAGGAGGAGGTAGTGGATACATACATTGATATCAGAGGGGATACCAAGTTGACCGATGAAAATGATGATTCATCACCAAGATCATCTAGCTTGGAGGGTACGAAGAGTAGCAGTGATGAGGAGATGGGAGGGGATGAGGGTGTTGATGCATAGATTCTTGAGTTGGAGGATATACATGTGTCTCAGGATGTAGCATAAATTGGATATCCTCAAGTTGTTAGAGCCCAAATTCAAAGCTTTCAAGGTGCCCTAGCCATTAAGAAATGATGCAAGAGAGAGGATCATGCTAGATTCAAACAAGAGCATGAGGTATGGGTCCAAGAGAGAGATGCACTGATAGTAGAGAGAGATGGCCTCTGAGCAGAGAGAGACAATCTTCACATAGCTTAAAAGTTAGCAGTAGTAGTTCGAGACCTATTTCGTAGTGAGTAGGATGACGTCGTTAGATGAGCTCAGTTGTGTATTGATGAATATGATCATCATTTTACCCCTAGTATTGATACTCATACATAGTCTAATCAAATTTTCCATGTTGCACAAGAGACGATGTATAGTCATCAACATTATAAGGCCATTATTCTAGCGGGCAAGTAGGTATCGGGTTATCGAGTGTATAGATCTTGGAGCAGATCAGGAAAATTGATGAGTCATTATACAAGCAGTGAGGGTGTTATGTGACCACCTCATCCACCACTGGGTAATCCTTGGGCAGGATCTAGCAGATAGGTTTCTGATAGGGGTAGTGTGGGTTGATATTTATAGACACTTTATGGAGCCTTTGAGCCTTATTTATTGTATTTTGACACATAAACACGCACATGCACACATGCACACACACACACACACACACACACACACACACACACACACACACACACACACACACACACACACACACACACACACACACACACACACACACACACAGATATGAGATGCAATTTTGGTGGTTCTTTATATTCACATGTAATATGTTTCTTGTATGCATGTGATGTATGATTCTATGATGCATGTGATCATGATGTTGTGAAATGATGATCATACTTATGGATTTTCTACATGCTTTATATGGTATGATTTTGATTGTGATGCTTGTATTATGATGCAATAATGTTATGATTCCATATGTAGTGTTAACTTGTTTCTATATAAAATGCAATCTAATGCAATTATGTGATTAATGATTTTGACTAATGATTCTAAAATGATGTTATATTTACGTAGATGATCTTGTATGCAAATTTAATGAAATGCAACCTTGATAATGAATGCAAATGCGTTTATACCCTAATAATGAATGCATGATTGATTGTTGTTTTTGTGTGTCAGAATACATCTTTATTTCTTGACTTGATGCTTAGAAGAATTGTTAGTAAATTAATAAATTATGAGAAATGATATGAAATAAGATGAAAAAAATGAAACAAATTCTTATGTCATTATTTAAGCACAACATAATCATCATTGAGCCTTATTATGTTTCAATGGAGCTTTGTACACCAGGGTATGAGGAACTAAGGTGTAAATGATATCCCATTGCAAAAAAAAATAACACATTGCAGACAAGAAATGAAACCTTCTATTCTCGTTGTAGCACTAAGGGTTGAGGTATGTGTGATAGTCACAAGAATAGTTATCCTTCACTTTTATTTTTGCATATGATACTTGTCGAATGAACGCGCCAACATAGACACCCAGAGTACCATTACCACAGAACTTGACCGGTTCATACTACAAACAACAAACAAAGAAAAAGATGATGAACCTCCCCAGCTCCTCTAGTCACTTATGGACATCCTTGAGTAGTATAGGAACATGACCTGTCACCAATTGATAAAAGGATAAGACTAACTAGGATAAAATCCAATAACCATACTAATCTATGTCTTGTTTTGATTGCTTGATGTGATGGTTGATAAGAATGTCTAGTTTCAAAGATTGAATACCATGTAAGACTGATCTATGTAGTTTTGCGCATACCCTTCCCTATTTAAGATAAGTTGATCATGATTGATTGATTGATAGGGTTCCATGATTTGATTGATAAGACAGTTGATTAGTTTGATTGTAGATTCTGATAGGATAGTTTATCAATTTGTTAAACTTCATGTGAAGTATTTGCTGAAGATCTACTTGAGTGTTTGGTCTTTGAGAGATAATTTATACAAGATTTTGTTTTGTTTTTCAAGTTTTAGGGCTTTTTAGGATTTATTTTGGATTTTTTCAGAACTTTTTAAGATTTTTTTTCTGGATTTTTTAGGACATTTTATGATTTTTTTTGGATTTTTTCAAGACATTTTATGATTTTTTTTCAGGACTTTTTATGATTTTTTATTCATTAGGAGGCTCCTAGTGTACAATGCAACATGAATTATTTATAAACTAGATACTTGACTTAATGACTACTTACTATTATGAATGCTTAAATGCTTGCATTATGCAGAATTGATGTAAAAGAAAAGAGACTTTCCTTTTCAACCAAGGGTGATTACACACATTTATCACTCTATCATACACCATAAACATCAAGGTTGCAAAACATTTCAGAGATAAGGACCCAATCCATCTTCAAGAACCTTCAAATGACTCAACTTAATACACCAAGTGATTAGAATTTGCATTAAGAGAAGAATAAATATCCTTCATTGAATCTTGAGACTTTTCTCTTTAACTACCTATGTCTGTGCAATTGGGTTTATTCTGACTCTTATGATTATTTGTGACCCTTAGAATCCTACGTGACTAGCTATGTGAGGTATCCTAACTCCAAAAGCATCCTAGATAGAGCCTCACTGCTAGTAGATGTCTATAGCCCTGATGAGGTTATCACTGTAATTCTCATGAATATTTCTCCACTATTGATTAGGCGTTTATAGCCCCGATGGAGTTACTTGCATGTTCCCAAAGCCAAGCATTTTGACATTGCACTTTAGCTCATTATTTTTGCTTTCCTTTTCTTGATATTTTCTTTTCTTACTCATTCTTTTCTTCTTTTGATAGAGCTTTGAAGAACATTTTATTTTTATTTCCTTGGCTTGTGAGAAATGAAGCTCACATGGGTCTGAGAATTATAGTGGCACTGAAGTAGGATTTTAGATTTTTCACTAGCCACACCATCAACTAGGTATTGACAATGGTTTAGAGTAAATGATTAATGTGTGATAGATATAGAAATCAAAATATTTAGGTAACATGACACAATAGTGAATCCTCTACCCAATGAAAGACAATTCCTAACCATAGAATAACATTGAAGAAGAGTAACCTTGGATTTTAGAGGTTTTATGGATGAATATCTAAAAAATGAGGTGAACATTGAATTGCTTAAGTGAAAACATAAAACAAATTAACACAAGCGCCCCTTGTCAAAAGAAAAAGTATCCTACCTAAGAAGATATATGCAAATGAAATGCAAACATGTGACAAATGCTTTGAAAAATAAACTCAATGCAATGCAAACAAAGAAAAACAAAATAAATTGTTCAAAGAAAATGTGAATCTAGACAACCATTAGGCATAAAACTTCTTTAAATGTACGTTGTTAATAGGTTTAGACAAAGGGTCACCCTCCATTGCCCAAAATTTTTGTCACTACTTAAGGACCTAACTAGTTTGGTTCAAATTTTCTTGGTCATTCTCTTTCTACTAAATTTCACTGATTTTCCTTTAGGGCTAAGTCTCCCAGCTAAAATAATATTTCATAGTCTCTTGTTATAGCTTCTTCTTAGTTAGTTTTGATATCCTTGTAGATGATTTTGCACACTTTTTCTTCTTTGGTGAAGCATTTTCAATTCTTGCAACCTGGCTACTCTATAATCTTCTTTAGAAATGTTGTGATTTAGAGAAATGCACAAAGATGGTAACTCCACTTAAATAGGAAAAAATGCTTTTTAACTAAATATCAAAGAATATGGGGTAGTGCTTGTATTTGTATGGACAATTTTTATATATACCCAAAGAGAAGGATTCAATTGTAGATGCCAATCTCGTCCGACCTCATTAACAACTTTCTTAAGAATTTTCAAGATTGTCTTGTTAGTTGCTTCTACTTGACCATTTCTCTGTGGGTAATAAGGAGTATCAAAACAATGATGTATATGGAGCTTATCACAAATCTCACGTACTTCCTGATTCTTGAAAGGACATCCATTATTTGTTACTATGCACATTGTAATTCCATACCAACAAATGATAAAGTTGAGAAGAAATTTTGATATTTTCTTGTTGGTTATGTATGTGATTGGAATTGCTTCTACCCATTTTGTGAAATATTATGTGGTTGCCACGATGAATTTATGCCTATTAGAGGAAGTAGAGTTGATCTTCCCTATGAGTTCAAGTCCTCATTGTGAGAAGGGCCATGATGATGTGATTGGTTGAAGACCATGAGAGGGTGCATGAATTAGATCGTTGTGTATCTGACATTGTCTGTACTTTTGTACATACTTGTATGCTTCTTTGTCCATCATTGGCTAGTAATATCGTATGTGCAAAATTTTCTTAGCTAGGGTCGGTCAACTAGAATGGGCATCACTGATTCCATTGTGTACCTCTTTCAAAGCCAACTATGCTTCTTCAAGATTGAGGTATTGAAGTAGTGTTCCATCTAAAAACTTTTGATACAAGGTATCTGGAATGATTACATGCCTAGATGCTTGGCACATTAGTATCTTGCGTTGGTTATGAGAGAGGTCAAGAGGAATGTATTGATCATGGAGATAAGCATATATGTCATGGTAACATGGTGAGTCTGGACCAACTATCATGCACACACATTATGATTTTCAAATCTCATATGTTTGTACCATTAATTGTTCAACTAAGAATTCAAAGTGTGTTACATTACTTTGCATATCAAGGAGGGACCAAACAATTGCCATAGGATTTGTTGCTTTGTTCTAGATTTGAGAAATTCGTTAAAAAAAAATGTTATTTAAATAATTCTTGAAATTATCCACCAACCTCTGATAGGGCATAAACTTATCATCTTTAGTGATATAATCATCCTTAACTTGGTTAATTATAATCTGCGAGTCACCATATACATGCAGGTCTATGCTCTTCCATCG
The DNA here is from genome assembly GCF_030272615.1 of Cryptomeria japonica. Taxonomy (NCBI): domain Eukaryota; kingdom Viridiplantae; phylum Streptophyta; class Pinopsida; order Cupressales; family Cupressaceae; genus Cryptomeria; species Cryptomeria japonica. Next base: position 392,024,548 of record NC_081407.1, on the reverse strand, counting down.
TACTGCTATGCAAAGTTTTGTAAGGAGAGCTTAGTATTCAACCATATTGTTTGTGAATGTAAAATCAATTCTATATGAATTTGGAATAGAATCTCCTTGAGGTGTTGTGAGGAGGATGCCTACACTAGCTCCATGATTGGTACTTGAGTTGTTAAAGTATAGTTTCTACTTTGTAGAGGCTGCCAATACAAACACTAACTTCTCAGGATAATCTATTAGCAAGGGATGATTGTCTTTGATAGGAGCTTCTACCAGCCGATCTACTATAATTTGACCATTTATAGCTTTACAGTCCACATATTCAATGTCGAATTTACTAATTATCATCACTCATTTTTCCAATCTTCCTGTTAATGTTCCTCTACTTAAAAGGTATTTGAGTGGGTCAATGTTAGCGATTAGTTGTACCTTATGAATAAGCATATAGTGTCTAAGATTTTGGGATGCAAAGACCACTTCCAAGCACACTCTTTAAATAGTAGTGTAATTCAACTCATATCCCACCAATTCCTACTAATGTAGTAAATAGCCTATTCTCTCCCTTGGCCATCATATTGCACCAACAATTCTCTTAGGGATGAATTAGTTGTCAAAAAATATAACAAAAAAGGATTTCTTAGTGTTGGTGACACTAGGATTGGTGGTGATAGAAGATAATGTTTTAAAGCTTATAAAGATTCTTGACATTTTTCAATCCATTTAAAAGTCCTTTCCTCAAAAGATGTTGAAATGGTTGACACTTATCGACTATTTATGTTATGAACCTCTTGATAGATTGTAACTTCCCCTGTAGGCTCCTCATTTGTTTTCATATTTGAAGGAGGGGGCACCTTCATAATAGATTTGACTTTAGATGGATCGACTTTAATACCTTTTTTTGACACTATGAACCCTAAGAGATTTCTAGCCATGAATTTGAACACACATTTTTGGAGATTTAACTTGACCTTGTATTGTTTGAGCTTATCAAAGATCTTAACAAGGACTTCAAGGTGGCCCTCTCTATTTTTGGACTTATCTAGCAAGTCATCTACATAATCTTCCATGATATCATGTGTCATGTCATGGAAAAGTGTTGTCATGGCTCTTTGATATGCTACCCTTGCATTTTTCAACCCAAACAACATCACATTCCAACAATATGTCCCCCATGGACAGGGGAATGTAGTCTTATGTTAATCTTTTGGTGTGATTATGATCTAATTATACCCAAAGAAACCATCCATTAAGGACAACATCTCATGTATAGCTATGAGATCTACTATCATATTTATATTTAGGAGGGGAAAACATCTTTCGCGGAGGCCTTGTTCAAATCCTTGAAGTTTGTGCAAATCTTGATTCCTCTGGTGGGCTTTGTTATTGGTACTACATTGGAGATTCACTTTGCATAGTTTATTGGTCTGATGAAACCCAATATACTAAATTTTGTAATTCAACTTTGACTACTAAAGCTATTTGGGGATGCATTTTTTTGAGCTTCTGCTTATAAGGTTTTGCCCCTAGAAAAAATAACAAATGATGTAGAACAAGCTTTAGATTTAACCCTGGCATGTCAACATATGAGAAGACAAAGTTTATTGTCCTTTTCTTGGAAAACTAAATAAATTTCTCTTTCTCTTCTGGTTTCAAGGATTCCACTAGGTGAATTTTATGCACAATCTCACCATCACCGATGCTGACTTCTTCTATCTTTTCTACTAGTAATGCTAATCTTTCTTGATCAATTGGCAAATCATGTATTCTACCTTTGTTCTTACATTCATTATCATCTGAATTTTTCTGACTAGAAGATGAACTTACCTCCTCAATTTTTTTTTTTATCCAAATGAGTTGTAGATCCCCCTTTGTGATCTCCATATGGTAATCCCTCATGGATTGCTTCATCATTCTCAAACCAATCTAGATGTGGTTTCTCTTATTGCCCCTAATCTATAATATGTGGAAACATAAGAGAGAGGTGTCTACTTTCATCAACATAGGAAACAGTCATTATAGTCATATGTGAGTATTACTATTATTTGTCCATGAATTTGGGTCAATGTAATTGTCTTCATAAGGGATGTCCCCTTCTTGTGTACTTATGTTACCGGTGATATCATGATTAGGGGAATCTGCTTCCTCTTCTATGTATGTTTCCACGTCTGATACTTCTTCATTTGTTTCCTTGATAGGTGATGATGAAGGTCTTCTTGTTACTTTAGCTAGATTCATGAGGTTGTGACTGATTGATCCTGGTTCAATTTGGGTAGTGACAAAGTTTCAGTGTCTTGAATGAAATTCTTTTTCTAGGTCCAAATTTAAGCAATCCGATTCAATTAACTTGGTAGGGATTACATAAACAGTCAATGCCACTTCTACCTGATGTGTCAATTTCAGGTCTCTTGTGATACTCTGATCAATTTGTTTAGTATGGGGTGTTTGAGTGTCTGTAACTTCATGGGAGATGGATCATCATTCTAGATCTTGGGTTATTTGTCTAAGATGAGGTATGGTAGCAATAGTATCTTTTGATGTCTCTATTCCATTATTTTGACTGGAGGATCCATGTTATACTTCACTGTATCCTAGGCCCCGATTCTTTATATTGTTTGTAGGTAATATCGATTCCATGACCCCTTGATGTTGTGCCCCCAAGCCTATAGTACCATTGTAACCATGTTTTTGTAGCACTGTAAAACCTTTTCTATATTGATCCACATGAAGTTGAACTAATTTGTTTTCTTCTTCATCTTTATATAGCCAACAAACATCTTCTTCCAAGGATTCTTCATTTAGCTCTCCCCATTTGATAAAAGAGGAAGAGGGTGAATAGTGGACCACTTCTTTGCCTTTGTTTTGATTAAGAGGATTTTATGATAGTCTCCCAAGTGATTTTGGAGATAAAGGTAGTTGGCCTATAGAAATCCCTCTTGAGTAAGAATATTCACCACACCCCTTTATCCTAAATTTGTAGCCGAGCACAAGATATGGAAGGTGCAAATGTATCTACAATTGTCAAGGATTTGATTTGTGACACGAGTGGAGCTTCTTGATTTATTGAGGCTTGATTGTAAACAATTGCCTTTAGATTGTTATAATGTTAAAATGGGTTAGGATCTCCATGTTTTGTGATCTCGATGCCGTCATATGGGAACTTGACATACTAATGAAATGTAGATGGCACTGCTTGCATAACATGTATCTACGAACATCCCAATAACATGTTATATCCTAATTCTTTGTCCAAGACTTGAAATGTAGTGTCTATAGTAACATTCCCAACCTGCAATAGCAAAGTTATCTCACCCTTTGGTGGGCACTCTTCATCATTATAAGCCTTAATTTTTATCTTTTTAGTAGAATCAAAGTGAATTTCTGAATAGCCCAAAGATTTGACCAAGCTCAAAGTGCATATATTTAAACCAACTCTATCATCTATCAATATTATTTTAACTTCTTGTGAACAAAGACCTCTAGATGTAATGTGTCATTATGTGATGGTCTATTTTCTAGAATATCTTTCTCTATAAAAGCAACATGAGGAGCCACAACTAGATTCCCAACCATAGCTTGGAAGGTATTTTCATCAATATCCCTTGAAACCATATACTCATGGAGGGATTTATCTAGGATAGCCGTATGATTTGGAGAGATATGTAACAATTCAAAATTAGATATCTATGCGGGGGTTTTCTTCATCTTCTCGATAACACTGTAGTTCTCAGTAGGTGGAGAAGGATTCAAAGGAACTCCTTGAAGTGTGACTTTTAAACGATGGGTGACTACTACACAATCAATATTTTTGGGTTTGACAATGATGGTCACAATTGTTTCATCATCCTGACTAATTTCATTAATTGTGTATTCATAGGAGACTCTAGTATAATTTGCATTGCTATCCTACATGCTCGAGCTCAAGGCATTCCCTTTATCATGCTTGACAAATAGGTCATTAAAAATGATATGATTTGTATTGGAGGACCCTTTAGTGTTATCCATAGTTATATCTCCTTGATCAATAAAGTCATGAATCATATTCTTGAGCTTGTAACAACTAGATGCCTTATGACCCTTAGCCCGATGGTAGTCAAAGAAGTCATTGTCATTCCACTATGCTGGTTTGAAAGGACCTAGTTCATATGGCTTCGCCTCTGGTAGAGTTATCACATTATTATGGATCAATTTCTTGAGGGCTAATTCTGTAGGCTTTCCAAGTGGTGTATAATTTCATTTAGACACATTGTTCCTTGGAGGTTGGGGATTGGTGGATTGTAATGCATTCATGAAGACTATATTGATATCTTGAGGTAGATTCCTGTTCTGAATGAAAAATTGGTAGGTCATTGTAAAGAAACCACTGGTTGAACTATGTTCAACATTGGGGTATCAACAACTCCATAATTTCTCACATTTTTTTTCTTTGACCAGAAATTATATCTATATTGCCAGTGTTACCCTCCTAGTTAATCCTCAAAATTCCTTTCTCAATGAGTTTCTTCACATTTCAAGCCTTTCTCAATAATTTGATGGAAGAAACTTAGACATTGCATTTGTAATGGGTACTTGATTTGAGGAACTAGATTTATCATAAATATGTCTACTTGCTCTTTTTCTAGAATGTGACTTTTACATCTTCGAGCAAGAGAGTGCCAACATTGCAAAAAAGAGGAAAAAGATTCACCTTCCCTCTGCTTTGTAGCATGCAAATCCATTAGTATGATAGGATTATCTATATTCTGTGAAAAAGTTATGATGAATCATTCTTCCAATTCTCCCCATGAAGTTATTCCCAGGGATAAGTGCGGAAACCATTCTAGAGCCTGACCTCCAAAACTTTTAGGAAACAATTGCATCAAAATTGTGTCCTCATTTTCCACTTCTATGAAGGAGGTAAATAATTCTCTGATATGATCTTTGGGGTCACCTTTTCCTCTCTACTTGCCAAATTTTGCAGTTTCAAAGTGTGGTGGGAAAGGTGGCATATATAATGTTCAATCAAATGGATGTGGCCAAAGATCTTCTATATTGTAGCTTTTCTTCTCATTTTCAGCTTGAATATTAGTTATTTGTTTCCACAAGTTCTAAACTTGTTGAGCAAGAATGCCTATTTGGGTCAAGGCACATTTGATGTATAGGTGTTTCCAATGAATGGATTCATATTTGTGTATGTTATGGGTTGTTGGAATGCTGAATGATTATAAAGTTGTGTGTTGTTGGTCCCGCTTGGTGCATAAAAGTAGGCAAAGTGTGTATTGAGATTAGGCTAAGTTGATCCAAATGGATTAATGGGACCTTGATTTAAGTTCTAAGGACTATAGGTTGATTCCATAGATATTGACACCATAGGTTGCGTTGTAGTTGTTGGGGCTGAAATTTGAGAAATGTAGGTCAAGCTTTGAGCTGAAGTGTTTGATATGTTGGTTGTTGTTTGTGAAGAAACACTAGCATGTGTTTGTAATGTAATGTTTGCACTTGAGGATGCCATGCTATAATGTGAGCTCTGTTAGGTCCTGGAGACAACTGAGAAGGGGGGGGGGGGTGAATTAGTTGTCTAATAAATTCAACCAAAATCAACTTGACCATAACTTAATGCTTAATACCGGTAAACCATACTTTATGTCGATAGATAGTTTATTAGTTAATTGTAGTATCGGTAAAGATTAATGCATGAAATAGAAAGACAATAACATCCACAACACATAACACCAATATTTGTACATGGAAAACCTATAAGGGGAAAAACCATGGTGGGAAGCCTTACCCACAATCAAATGATACTACTACATATAGTATGTGTGTACAATAAGGGGTCTGCACATCCAGAAAGGCCAAGCACCTAGGGATCACTACTCAATCACAAAATGGGAGTCACACTAACTACAATTGGATGGTTAAATCCAATGATAATGTACTGCTCAAAATAGCATCTTCATATGCTGGATTTAGTACTGGTTTAGCTCTGATATGCCTTCTTCAAACCCTCCTTCAATATTGAATGATGTTTGCATGTATAGCTCTTCTTATATTTGCATATACCTTATTACAATCATTTTCCTTATTCTATTCTTGCATATATCAATCTCACAAATGAGATCTTGCATTATACCATAACCTAAGACCAATTGAGTAGGTCGGCTCACTAAAAGATATTACAATAAAATCAATTACAAATGAAACAATATCCGATGTATGATGTCAGCTCAATTCATTTATAATAATAACAAATCATCTCCATGATGTGTCGTGCTGATTTGGAATAGATATGCCTACTAGTGTATATCCTTTACCTATTTGCCAGTAACAGAAAATATGCAAACCCAAATATACCAATGAACAAATCACCAAGACAAAGTGTCCAAACGATGTCTTCGACATAACCAAGTAGTCTCTAAGTCATTCCAAGTGCCGGTGAACAATATAACCTATCGGTGAGCCAAATACTACTGACTGTGCATAAGTCACTGCTTGTCGGTGAACATCTCCAAGTGCTGATAAGTTTGACAGGTGTTGATAAGTGTTGACATCAATGACAAAAACATATCAACATATCCAAAATACCAACAAGCTCTTGGTTGGAGCCATAGTGCCTTGTGTTGATGTTGCTTGCATATTCTAAGTTGTTCCCTAGGTAGAACTAGAAGACACAATGTGTGTTTTGGATGAGGCTGATGCTTGATTCATGTTTTGGTGTAATATGATCTCTGGGGGTAAGATCGTTGTAACATCAATACTAGGTGATAGTTTAGCTCCATTTTGCAATAGTAATGAAAGGTATATGTCTTTGTCATGATTGAGGAGAGCATTGAGGATTGTAAGGACTTGTGGATCTTGTTGTGTAGCCTCTAACTCTTAAGTTGTCAAATTGTGTTGGATCTTATCCAATGAGGGTAAACTATTCATGTTTGTTGGTAAAGTTGCACTCCTTCAAGATTATCTAGGTGGATAAGATGACTAGTTCATGGTGTTGGTAGGATTGAATGTAGGGTCATTGTTTGGGTGCATTTGACTCCTAGCTCTTTGCAATCGAGTGAGGGGCATAAGGACTCCTAAGATAATTGAAGGATGTGATGCAGATTTTGTGACAGGTTATGACACTCTAAGGACTTGAATGGAAGAACCTAATATTGATGATGGAATAAGTATGTAAATTGACTGGACACTCTACTGAGGATTAGGACGAGGAGGTTGTGGTCAAAGCCTATGTCTCTCGAGTCTCTGTTGAAGGATTCATCTCTCATCTTTGGTCTCAATACGATGGGATTTTCTTATTTCACCGTCAAGAACAAAAGTGATTCCTATGAACTGGGGCACACTCTTTTTCAACCTCCAAGCAAGATGATTAAAGCCTAAGATTATGTCTTCTTGATCATCATCAGGTCCTAAATCAGGTTGCAAAATTGAGAAGATACCTTCACCATATAACACCATCTTGACACATGTTGTAAGACTCTTCAAATAAATTGGGTATGACTTCTAGGATGAATATGCAAATGCTAATGAGGCTAAAATCAAAGATCAGGTTGGTGACTTTGCACAAAGAGTGTTGGGGATTGTTTTTTATTAAAGAAAAATAGGTTTTGAGGGGACCCGGAACCCCTTACATCAAATATTTAAAGATAAATCATTAAAGTATCATAAAATAACCTATTTCTAAGAAACAAAACTGACTGCAATCCAAAATTAGTACAACCTAGCAGCCACAAACTTATGAGAAAGGGCACAATGATTGATTGATAATTGATTGAGGATACTAAGTCTCTTGATACTCAATGAATCGCTGGAAAAATTTTTGAACCTAATTTTTGAGATAATGTAGATGCAAAATGAGTACTATTGAGGATATGCAGAACCTATGGGACCTAAGAGATTGTAAGTAGACTTTTGATAGTTAACCTAATGATTTTTTTTGTTGAGAACACCTAATGTTACGAAGGATGAATTTGAAATGATAGATTGACAAATGCAAAATTATGATAGGAAAAATGCAGCACACTAACATGACAAATGCAAAACACTAATTGATGTAATGTAAAATTATGAGTTTTACTATTTTTAATTTTTTGTTTATGAAATGTTGAATTGTTTTCAATAATGATTCCTATGTTTCAATGAAGTGAAAAATTACAAACAATCAAAAGACAGTATGGCTAAAATAACATGCATAGTCAAGCACAATTCCTAGGTTGGCTAGGACAATACTTATTGGGTTCCCACTACGGATAAATTTGAGCTACATTTATTTAGAGTAGATAGCTTAGAATTTCAGTATCACTTGCTCCCCCACCATGACACTCACTTCTCGGGTATATCAAAGTTTGAATTCCCAAAGACCTAAAGCTCTAGAGGAGTTTTCTATCTCTGCTTTGAACTGTGAGAATGTGGGATGGCTTTAGAGGTTTTACCTCCTGCGCTAGCAAATAGAAGGATTTTAGCTACTAAAATAATTGGTTCGTAGTAAGGGAATATGTTTAGATGGCCATACATACCATGTTTTATTCAATTGAGAGGTCTCCCAACCTTTGTAGGTTTTTACGCACCACTGTGTGTATTTCACGTCACATAGATACTAAGGGGGGCATATGTTGGTATGACACATCCATACCTGTTTCTTATGAGTTTCCTCACAAATACATTTATTTATAGTGGCTCAAAAGAACCTTGTCTTCAACTTGTTACCACTTGGGTCATTCTCTCACACCTGACCTTAAGGGCTTCTTGGGAGGCAAGCCCTCTAAAGGTTAAACATAAATGAGCCTAGTGCTCCAAACACATAAAACACTAATTAATTTTAAGCACCAAAACCAAATGTGAGATAATCTAAGAAATCAAAGACACTTTCCTAATCTACCTTTGCAAGCAAAATTATTAGTAGTTTTATTGTTTTGTCTTTGACCAATTGAAACCACCTTTTCTAATTGCCACATGTTGCAGACAAAAGGTTAATTGAAAAAACAAAAACTAAAACAAAAATAGAAATAATTGAAATAAAATAACCTAATGAGAAAACCTAAGACTACTAATGCAAAACAAAAAATTAATGAATGCGCCACAATAACCTAACTAATGCAACAAACTAAGAAGACAAATGCAAAACACTAGTTACACACATGCGACAAAAGAACTAAACAAATGTGACACAACAATTACCTTATGAAAAATATGACAAACAACAATCCAAATCAACAGGCTTGTAAGTTCACGTTAGGTTCACCTGATGTATTACGGGGGAAAATTAGCATAATTAACTAGATTACCAAATTAACCACAAAAATCGAATCTAATTAACAACAACATTAGCACGATGAAAGTTTATCTGAATCAATAAAATATGAAGATAAATCAATTGAAAACTTCCTTATTGAATTGATATGTCGCTTCCATTGCTCTTCTCAATTCTCATAGTAAGATGGATCTTAGAGTTGCACTTGAAAACTTTCGTAAAGACGACACAAAAGTTTTGAAGATAGTGGTTGATGCCGAATTTATAGAAATTGGAGATAAATTAAATTGTTGAGATTGATATGCAGATTGATGTGATCGATGGCTAAGATTAATTGAGAGAAAATTAATTGATGAGTTAATCTGATAAATAGTATATTTTTTTTGTCAAAGCTAAAAACAAATACATATAAGAGTAGGGAAATAATGTTAAACACATGAAAATAACATGTTAATTGGCTTCATTTAGATTGTGGTTTCTTTCTTTTACATTAAATGAATATGTATTTACAAAATACAAGATATGAAGTTGTTTTCATAAAGTATTTGAAATGCAAATAATATGTTCTTTTTAAGCATAATATAATTTGTCATAGTGCAACCATACCACCATTGCTGGATCTTAATTCATAAACTCTACCTAGGTAAATATGGACTCATGCTAATTGGATTATGACCTAAGATTAATTTTAAAAAAACACGTTAATTTTTACTATAGATTAATTTTATATCTATAATGATTAAACAAAATATGTTCCTTTTTATCAAATATGTTAATGGATCTTAATTCATAAACTCTACCTAGGCAAATATGGACTCGTGCTAATTGGATTATGACCTAAGATTAATTTAAAAAAAAAACACGTTAATTTTTACTATAGATTAATTTTATATCTATAATGATTAAAAAAAATGTGTTCCTTTTATCCAAATATGTTAATGGAATTTCATAATAAATAAAGAATAAAAATGTCTTAGATGGAATTAAGACAATAATATTGGTAGACAATATTGTGTAGGTATTATCTTTTAAGAGGAACTCACATGAAAACAAGCTTGTACTAATCTCAAATTCTTAATAAATGTAGTCAACACATGAGAAAGCATAATGCATATAATAATTTAGAATATAATAGTACATTGTTGCACACTTATTAAAATAAATAACTCCTTCCCTTATGCCTTATAATGTTTTCTAGCTCTTGAAAAAGAAGAGAAGGATCAATGACATACAATGCATACCACTTACCAAAGGATACAGTAAGAATCTCCAAGAAGATAAATGAAAGAATAGGAGACCTTTTAACCATCTCCTAAAGCTCCTATTAAGAAGCCTAATAAAGAAGCTTATCTACATAAATTTATATTCAAACTAAAATTCATCTATAAAATTAGAAAAAAACCTACACATATGCCTCCTTTTATATGCCTCCTTTTATGAAGAATTTTGAATGTCAAAATTAGGAATTTGATTGTAGACTTGATTTTTCATACATTCAAAATCAAATATCACTCATGATAAATGTAACTTCTCATATACAAATAAACAATGGGGATATTATGAAGCCTAAACTTTTGGAACTTTGAAGTTGCAAGATAGGATTTGAATTGTAATTAATACTTGATTACTTTGATTTGACTATCAAATTACCTTTATATCTTTAAAGATCATCTTTTAAGATAGAAAATATGATTTTATTCATTCTTGGATACCCATAAGCTTTGGGAAAGATCCATATAAGATGTATGGCTACTTGAATATTAGGAAAAGTATTTATAATAGTAATTAGAATCATAATCTTCACCATACTATTTAACAATTGAACCATAAGAAGGTACATGTGAGGGATAAACCTTACAATGATCATTACCATACCAAGACCCATCATAACTACAACATTATATCATGCAAGACTATATTATGCATATTTTTTAAATATGTATTTATTTTTTGAAATAAACTTTGTGTCACCAATAGAGAAAAAAAAGCACATGTACCTTAACCACCAATTAATACACCAATTGATTGCATCTTTGGTTCACCTTGGCAAGCCTTATAGAAATATAAAAAATTTAGTTTCCAACTATTGGAGATTGTTGTTAGCATGGGCTTGTATGGTTGCCATTGATGTAAAACATGGTTATCTTCATAGATATTGGTTTGAGTATGCTTTGTCAAATCTTGGTTATTTGGATAGACTTTGGTCTGGATACTCTTTTGGTGTTGGTTGTGTCATCATGTATTCAAGGTGGTATGAAATGGTTTTGGTGCCCTTCGGATATGTTGTTAATTGCCTTGTGGTTTAATGGGTCAATTTTTTTTAGTCCAGATATTTATTGTAAGATGTGTTGAGATACTTATTTGGGTCTCACTTTGGTTTGTGGAGATCCACATGAAGTTTTTGCATTGGAAGTGGTTATTTGGCCGACTGGTTGATTAAATATACATGATATGATTTGTAACATATTTTGGGATATATTTAGTGTCTGTGTTTTGTTATATCATTCATGGGATGATGTATTTTGGTTCCCTCTTTCTTCTGGAGTGGACCAATCTAAGTGTTTTTTTGTCTTAGTGGCTTATTTTTTGTAATGTTGTTTATTCTATTTTGGCCAACCCTATGAGATTCTGCAAGAAGCGAGAACCGAGCCAAGATCTGATGTCCATCGTAGATCACATGCAACTCCTCATGCAATGGATGATCGAAGATCAAAATAGCTGAATGAAGATAATTTTGACATGAGAGAGAAATAGAGACAAGTAAGAGAATTTGGAGAAGACTCTCACCGAGCTATCATTTCACTAGTGAAGGTGAGAGTATAGTTCTTATTATATAGAAAAATTTAAGCATATACATCCAAGGGGTGCATTAACTCCTATTCCCCATAAAAAGTGGGAGGTTTTACCTTCTTGGTAAATGCCAAAACATGCGGCATAACCTCCTTACATGAAGACAAGAAAGGAGTTGAGAAAGTTGGTACATAAGGCCAAAAGAGGGTGTGAAACCCAACTACTCCATAACCCACTTAGGAAATGACAAAATAGTGGTTATGAGAGGTGGCACAACAAACCAAAAGAGGGTGTGTAACTCAACTACCAATGTGAGGTGGAGAGTTACACATATAGCTGAAGTATTTCACCACGTGTCCTCATATAAACCACTCCTATTAACCTAAGCAAGCTTAAATAATATATGTGTAGGAAAAATAAATACCCCCTAACATAAAGAAAATAAAAAACCTACACTAACACCCCCCCTTAAGCGTAGCTTAGGTGGGTGAAAATATGGGTCCCGACAAATGCAACCATGTTAGGTACCCATGTACATAGATAGCCCCCCCAAAAGAAGAAGCCCGCCATAAGAGGAATAGCCCCCCCCTAAATAAGGAGAGAAAGAAAGAAGGACTAAGAAGTCCCTGTTGAAGTAGACACCTATCGTATCCCAAGCAGAGATCGCAAATGAAGGAAATTTCTTTCGGTGAAGGGTTTGGTGAAGATGCCCGCAGTTTGCTCCATTGTAGAACAATACTTAAGATCAATGATGCCTTCCTGAATGAGCTCCCGAATATAGTGCATATGTATCTCAATGTGTTTCGTCCTCTGGTGATGAACTGGATTTCTTGAGATCTGTATAGTACTTTGCTTATCACAAAAGATGATAGTAGGCTTCCTAACTGGAATACCAAACTTAGTGAGAATATTTTGAAGCCAAATAGCCTCAGTGGTGGCATTAACTGCCCCTCGATACTCAGCCTCTGTTGATGAAAAAGAAATTGCAGATTGCTTCTTACTCGACCAACAAACTGGACCAAAACCAAGTGAGAAGCAATACCCTGAACTGGACTTGTGATCCTGAGAATCACCCGCCCAATCGGAATCCGTATATCCCACCAAGTCAATATCCATGCCTGCTGCATATTGAATTCCATAATTGTGAGTACCCTGAATGTAGTGGAGAATTCGCTTAGCTGATTTCCAATGCAACTCATGTGGCTCCTGCATGAATCTAGAGACCATGCCCACCGCATATGAAATGTCAGGTCTCGTATGAGTCAAGTAGATGAGGCTCACAACAATTTGTCGATATAAAGTGATATCAACCTAGGGTGAAGAGCACTTAGCCTCAAGTTTGATCGCAGACAAAAAAGGAGTAGGTGCAGGCTTACAATCAGCCAAGCAAAATCTAGAGAGCATATCGAGTGCATACTTGGGTTGTCCAAGGAAGATGCCTGAAGAAGATTGAGTAATCTCAATTCCTAAGAAGTAATGTAGAAGACCCAAGTTTGACATCAGAAATCTATCATGTAGAGCAGTTTTCACTACCTTGATGGTGGATGAGTGACTCCCTCTGATCAACAAGTTATCAACATAGAGAACTAGAAATGTGAGAGTATCATCCTGGTGTAGAATGTAGACATTCAGATTAGAATGACATCGAGTAAAACCAACTGTCAGAAGGAAGGAGTCCATCTTGGCATACCAAGCTCGAGGAGCTTGTTTGAGGCCATAGAGAGACTTTTGAAGTCGACACACAAGTGAAGGATATTGAACAAACCCTTGAGGCTGCTCAATGTTGATTTCCTCCGGAAGGTCACCATGAAGAAATGTACTCTTGACATCCATATGATGAACTTCCCAATGATGGGTTGCAGCAATAGCAAGGACAAGCCAGATGGAATTCATATTAGCAACTGGAGAAAAAGTCTTGGAGTAATCAACCCCTGGAACTTGGGAAAAGCCTTTTGCTACCAAGCGAGCCTTATACTTATCAACCGACCCATCTGCTGCAAATTTTTTTCGATAGATCCACTTGCATCGAACAAGTTTCCTTCCCTTAGGAAGAGGAACTAAATCCCATGTGTGATTCCTTTCCAAGGAATTAAACTCTTCTTGCATTGCAGCATCCCATTCGGGAACACCTGTAGCTTCTCGAAAAGACTGTGGATCAGAAGCTGAAGCAATGAAGAGATGTGGAGCTTGCTGAAATTGTGACCTCGTTCTTCTAGTATCTGATGGATCACCAAGCCAATCTCCTACTGACTCAAAAATTTGTCAAGCCCAAAGAGGCACTGAAGCTGGAGAGTCTAGGGGAGAATCATCAACCTCTGAAGGATGACTATGAGAAGAATGTGAATCCTCACCATCACTGTCACCATCTGAAGTGGAGGAAGAAGACTCCTCATTAGGATTAGGAGGATTAAGATCCTCAAAAGAACTGTCATCATCATGCAATGTCTCCAATGTGATAGTGGATGGAGAAGTGGTATGAGAAGAAATAGAAGAACTCTCCTCAAAATGAACATTCCTCTTAATGAACAACTCATGTGTAGAGGGATGGAGAAGTCTATACCCTTTGACATCATCTGGATACCCAACAAATATGCAAGGCTTTCTCTGCGGATCCATAGCCTTACATTTCTTTGCTGGAATGTGGGCCCATTAAAGAGAACCAAACACTCTGAAATGCTTAACTATAGGTTTCCGACCGATCCAGGCTTGAAAAGGAGTTACCCCCTTCACAGCTTTACGAGGAACTTGGTTCTGGATGTAACATGCACAATTGATGGCCTCTACCCAATACTAAGGTGCCAAAGACTTGGAGTGAATCATACAATTTTCCATCTCATTCAAGGACCTATTCTTCCGTTCTGCAACACCATTCTACTGAGGACTGTATGGAACTGTGTGCTGCATGTTGATACCTTTTGAAGCACAAAATTGTTCAAACTGATTATTAACATATTCACCCCCATTATCTGTACGCAGAATCTTGATGAACTTCCCAGATTGTTTCTCTGCAAAAACTCTGAAATCTAAAAAATTCTCAAATACCTCAGACTTTTGTTTGAGAAAGTAAACCCATGTAAATCTGGAAAAGTCATCAATAAATGTTACGACATATCTAGCCCTGTTGAAAGATGGTTGTGGAAATGGTCCTGCCAAGTCACTATGTACCAACTCCAATACCTGTGGAGCTCTCTATGCTTTGCCTTTATCATACTTCTCCTCAGGATGCTTACCAAGAATACATCCCTAGCAAACTCCATCAGAAAATCGAATAGAAGACAACCCTGAAACCATGTCTTGTTAACTGAGTTGTTGCAAGTAATGATAGTTCAAGTGGCCAAATCACTGATGCCACAAACAACTAATCTCATATGCATGAGTGAGTAAAACTGTGGAAGGAGAGTTAGGAACAAAGTGAGAAAACTGATATAATCTGGATTGATGATCTGCTTTTCCCACAACAATAGTAGACCCATTAAGCATTTCACTGATTACCACTGTATCTGGTGTGAACTCAACTCACTTGCTAGAACTAGTGTGAGTGATCTGATAAATAGATAGGAGATTAGTTGATAAAGATGGAACACAAACGAGATCCTTAAATGTTCTTTCGCCCACATCAACAGACCCTCTCCCATGCACTTCAACAGGAGTGTCATCACCCATTAGTATGGAAGGCATAGAACATGGCTCTAATGAGGTGAAATCATTTTTTGAAGAAGCCATGTGGTGTGAAGCACCCGAGTCAATTATCCAAGAATTGGGTTGTGAAGCAACAACAACTAGGGCCTTACCCTTTCCTTTCCCTTTACTTTTATCTGTATCCTTATAAGATCCTTTTGATGAACTCTGTTTAATTGAATCAAGAACCTTGATATTATTCTTTTCAAGAAGATTTGAAAGGTGATCAATTTGTTTCTTTAAACACTTATGTTCATCATGACCAAGCCTCTTACAATAAGAACACTTGACCTTCTCCTTCTTATGTTGTTCACCTCTTGATGACGAGGTCTGATTATCTGCTTTTGAAGTAGCAGATTTCTGATCTTTTTTCTTCTCTCCTTGGTTCTTTTGTTTCTTATCTTGCTTACTAGACCCTTTTTGTTCTTTTGTGCCTTGATTTACAACTAAGGCATGTGACTTAAAGGGTTTTATTGTACCCATTTGAACCAATTTGTCTTACTCCCTAGTGAGTTCTGCAGCAAATTCATCCAGAGAAGGCATTTTGAATGTGGTACCTAGGGCACATTTTGTAGCATAGAATGTAGAAACAAACACTGAATAGTTAGGACCAAGCTTAGAAAGAATACTCAAGATCAGTTGCTTATCATCTTTCTTAGTTCCACACCATTCCAACTGTAATCTTACAGACTTAAGTTTAGTGAAGAATTCTTGTATAGTATCAAAATTGGTTGGATTCAACCCTATGAGTTCATTCTCTAACGGATGACCTCTTAGCTCATCTTGCTTACCAAAGAGGTTTTCCAAAGTGGTCCACACTGCATTTGGTGTAGTGGCAGATTCATTGTGAAAAACAAGGTCTGGAGAGACTAACATACATAGAGTACCAAAAGCTTCATCACATTTATTAAACCATTTAATTTTTTCTGCAACATTTGGAGGTTTAGTTTCAAGTCCCATAGTAACACGATGATATCCATGTCTTTTCAGATATATTATCATCTTAGATTTCCATTCAAAATAATTATATGGTGTTAAAAGTGGAACTATAGATGCATCCATGATAGTAGAAAAGAAGATTGCAAAGAATCAGGAAAAGTGCAAGAAAGAAGGCACAAGAGACACCCCCTCTTTTCACTAGTCTCAGAAATCACCCCCCCAAATATTACAAGGTTGGCACTTTATAATTAGTGCATTTACAAGACTTTTTATCATATTACAATTCTTTTAAGAAACCAATATAGATTTTAAATATAAATAATTTGAGACAAGATCTGAAACAAATTAGCCTTATAATTGCTTAATTTATCTCAATACCTTCCCAACAACTATTAGTTTTTGAAAAACAAAGTTGTGAGGAGAAAGATATGACCAGTTGAAGAGAAAAAGAACCAGCTAATACAACCTTTAATATCTGATAGAAAAAGGCAAAAAATTTCAATTAGACCTACAATAATGGAGAGTTCTCATTTCTAGTTTTCCATCAAGTATTTGTTTGCAAAAATCTGACACCCGAGGCAAAAGTTGTGCAACTTTTAAGAAAGGTTGCTGAATTTCCCTGATAGAAAAACGGCTTAGGCACTATTCAAGCTCAATTTCTAAAAACTTTATTGATTTTCTGGAAATACCATCTGAAACCCAGAATTTTTTCGGTGCTGGGAAAAAAACCCATAAATCATTTTTTGTGAAAGTGAACAAAAGTTGGAACACTAAAGCCAAAATGAAAATAGCTCCAGTAAAAAGATTTTACTCTGATTTTTTACTATCCTCCAAATTCTGATTTTGGTGAAGTAAAAGTTACTTTTGACTTTGTCAAGCCTTATGGACACTCTGTAAATTCTTATTAAGCTTCCAATATTACCACAAAGCTGCAATCACCCAGATCTTACAAGAACACATACATGTAAACCGGATTTAACTAGAAGCTATTTTCCTTTAAATTGTTCTGATTCTCCAAATCACATGAGAATGCAGGAGAAGAGCATACTTAGTTTTTAAGGAAAATATTAGCTATATAAAAGTCTCAAATCCCTCAAATAAATCAAAAAAATCAATGAGCTATACCAAACAATAAGCTCTGATACCATGTGAGATTTTGTGAGAAGTGAGAATCGAGCCAAGATCTGATGTCGGTCGTAGATCACATGCAACTCCTCACGCAATGGATGATCGAATATAGAAATAGATGAATTAAGATAATTTCAACATGAAAGAGAAATAGAGACAAGTAAGAGAATTTGGAGAAGACTCTCACCAAGCTATCACTTCACTAGTGAAGGTGAGAGTATAGTGCTTATTATATAGAAAAATATAAGCATATACATCCAAGGAGTGCATTAACTCCTATTCCATATTAAAATTGGGAGGTTTTACCTTCTTGGTAAATGCCAAAACATGTGGCATAACCTCCTTACATGAAGACAAGAAAGGAGTTGAGAAAGTTGGCACATAAGGCCAAAAGAGGATGTGAAACCCAACTACCCCATAACCCACTTAGGAAATGACAAAATAGTGGTTATGAGAGGTGGCACAACAAGCCAAAAGAGGGTGTGTAACTCAACTACCCATGTGAGGTGGAGAGTTACACATGAAGTTGAAGTATTTCACCATGTGTCCTCATATAAACCACTCCTATTAACCTAAGCAAGCTTAAATAATATATGTGTAGGAAAAATAAATACCCCCTAACATAAGGAAAATAAAAAACCTACACTAACAGACCCTTGATTAGAATTTTAATGTTGTATCTTGAATATAATATGTACAAAAGGATGAATTGAGTATGAATGATAAGTGAATTGTGTGAGAAGTGTGTGTGAATGATTTGCAAGCAGATTTGAGTTTATGGTATTTGATTTGCAAGCAGAATTGAGAAGCTAATATATTTTGCTAGACAAAGTATTATGACAATGGAAATTATCATAGATGTTTGCCATATTATTGATCACTTGATTATTGTTCAAGGACAATTTCATGATAAGGAGAATCCTTGTCATTTTTAGTTCATTTATTTCTTTCGTGGTTGATTGACAGTGATTCCTTCAACAACAGTTTGTATCTTGACTTAAACTAGTGTTCTTCAGCTGCACAAGTCCTTTTTGTATCTCGCTTAAGGTAGTCCACCTTATTTATGCAAGTCCTTTAGGTGTTGGTACTCCTTGTCTACTATTGGCATGTTTGGTGTAATTGATGAAGATGAGATGTTGGTGAATGACTGTACCGATAGAGGAAGATGACATGATCAGTTATTTATATTGTCATTGATGGAAACCAGGTTCAACTGATGTTTAATGATGTTTTCAGTTGGTTTTTGGTGATTGACTTGTTGGCTAAGTGATTTGGTCTACCAGAGTAAGAGTTTGACAGTTTGATAAAGTTTACTGACAAGACTATGAATTAGGACCTTAACCGGTAAAGTAGATAAGTTTTGATGGAATCGGGTGATTGGTGATGTTTGGTGACTTGTGGTTTGATACATAATCTTTTATGATGTATTTGTGTATGTTACCAGAACTGCATCCTATGTTGATTACTGGAAGGCATGTTTTGAATTTCTGATGAAGTTTTGCTAGGGCTTAAGAAGGGTTTAAGGACTGGTAAAGAATTCTCTTAACTGGTAATGATTTTTGGTTTGGCGGAGATCAACATCAAGTTCACGTGTTGATGATAATGTGGCACAAACTGCGTGAAGAGTTTGAAAGATGTTTTGACGCATTTGGAAATCGAATTTCTTGGGAATGTGCAAAGTTCTTAGCAGAATGTGCTAAGGGTTTGACTTTGTACTAGATCGACTTGCTGTGATGATTTATGATCATTCAATGGCCGATATTGATTTATAATTGATTGTAATGATCCCTATGATGATTTGTAATGAATTGCAATTATCTGTGATGAGCTATATAGTAAGTCATAGGGTTTTGATGTCGACCTAGTTGTAAAAGTTATTTATGTCGGCAAGGTTGATGTTTTTGTTGTGTCAGTGATTTTGAGAAGTGTGAGAAGTCAAAGTAGTGTGTGAGAAGATCTGCTAGAGAGATGCAAACTTATAACTTAACTGGATCTGATCAAGCAACCAGTAGAGTGATATATGCAGATCATTCATTGTTGTTCTCTAACAATTACAACAACTAAAATCCATTAACCGGGTACGTCCTAACATGCCTCATATTGTAAAATCCCCTAACAGGATGATTCAATATTTGATTTCTAAATCCTCTTGCAAGGTTGATCCTAATAGATCACAACTTCTAACAGGGCTAAGATAAATCCCTTAACCAGTTGACTCCTAACAGGGTTTGCTCCTAACAGGGAATCATTGTAAGCTTCTAATTGGGCTTGGCTCCTAACAAGACGCATTCTGAAAGTGCAAAATATTTGTGGGTACCAATTCCCACCATGGTTTTTTTTTCCCTATTTGGGTTTCCACGTGAAAAATATGGTGTTCATATGTGGTATGCTTTTCTTGTGATGTTCATGTTTTAAATCTGTTAACTGGTAAATATAGTTTATGTTTGTTTAATCAGAAATCTTAAAGTGGTTATCGGTAATGATGATTATATGATTGATGAAGCATTTTGATCAGTTAATAAGTTGGTAATTATGTTTGTTGATCTAATATTGATTTGATGGCTAATCTAATTAATAAGTTTGCATAACAGGATATGATTATCTAGATCTGATAAAGAAATCCTTTAATGAAGATTTGGTTTAAGGGTTGAATGTTTTAGATATGAGATAAGTTTGTTTTGGTGTTGAAAGTTTCATTTTTTGTTAATACGGATTCACCCCCCTCTTAGTATTAATTGGATCCTCTAGCTTTATCAATATACAAGCCTAAAATATTGTAAACATTGTTATTCATATTGTGAGTTAGATTCTCACCATGGTTTTCCCTATTTTTTCTTTGCACGTAAATTTGGTGTTCATGTGTTTATGTTTGATGTGTTGATGGATAAATTGTTGATATTGAACAAGCTAATTAATAATTATTTTGAAGTTCCAGACTAATTCACCCCCACCCCCTAGTCTTGTTAGGCATTCAAAAATTTGTATCAAAGCAAGGTTCCTTTGTGGAAATCTTAACTGCTCGAGGTAGATCTAGAAATGGCGTAGGAACTTCATGTTAGAGCTTTGATGTTTGATGGAACAAACTACAATTATTAGAAGGAAAGAATGGAAACTTATTTGGAAGCATTACAAAATGGAATCTGGGAAATTATTCGGATGGGTTATCAATGACCTCCACATGGACCATTGACTCCGAATGAGATAAAGACTCAGGAGACAAATGAAAAGGGTAGAACATTTCATATCAACTATCTTAATGATGAAGTTTTTGACAAATTCAAAGGAATGAAAGAATTTAAGGGAATCTGGAACAAGCTGTGTTATGCATATGAAGGTGATCCAAAGACTGAACAAACAAGACTCTTGAACCTAAAGTAGAAATTTGAAGGTTTCAAAATGGCTAATGATGAAAGTGTTGAAAGTTACATTAATAGAGTGAATAAGTTATCTGAACTATTTGAGGAGTGCTTGAAGAAAGTGATGTTATTAGAAAGATCTTATTTACATTGAGGAAACCCTATAAACCAAAGAAGTGTGCAATTAAAGAATGTCAAGACTTTAACAACTACATAATTGATCAGCTTATTGGTACATTATCTTCCTATGAGATAGAAGAGATGGAAGATATAAAGTCCTATTGAAGAGAATTCACATTCATTATTTCAAGGATATCAAGAGATGAACCAAAAACTAGTGAGAACCTAGATAATATTGAGGAAAGGAACAAGAAAGTATAAAGGTAAGTTTCCCTTGAAATGTTTTAATTGTGGAAGGATTGGTCATTATGCTTCTAAACATATATATAAAGAAGATTATAGAAAGTCCGAGGATGATGAAAAGAAAAGTAGGCATACAAGAAATGACTTTAAGATAAGAACAAATGGTAGAGATAAAGGGAAAAGAAGTTTATATTCTATGGAGGCACATTCATCTGAAGATGAAGATGTTGAAGAATCAAATGAAGAATCCTTATTTTTGGCTATGAAAGAGAAGTATTAGGAAAGTACTAGAAGAATCAATAAGAATACTGCACTGCATGCTAAAGTTGAACCTAAATCATGGATCATTGATTTTGGATGTTCAAATCACCTGACCGAAGATAGAGACAAATTTATGTTGGCATATGTGCAGAATTTGATGACATCATGATAATGTATGTTATCATTGATGTCAATATGCTGAAGTGTGAACTGATATATTGAAGTAAGTAAACTGGCAAGTGAACTGATATGATGGCGTGAAATGATATACGCAAAAAATGAACCGGTATGATGAAGTGTGAACTGGTATATGCAAAGTTTGTATTGAGGTTTCATTTGATATGACTACCAATTGGTAGTCTCAGATTCAGGGTTTCCGGTTGATGCATTCCAAGTCTATGTGATTCGATCGATGATATTCTGTGATGAGTTAGCATTGAAATGAAGATCAGATCACATTGCCACATTAGCCTTATGCGTGTGAAGGATTTCCTTGAGGATCTTACATGAAGAAGATTGATTCTATCTACCTCGGGAATGTACAAAATCTCAGTAAATAGTGGAGAGCGTGTGATGGGTTATCAACTTCCAGAAGCAGTAAAGAATGGACAATGGAGAACATCTTGAGATTTGTTCAAGATTGTTTTACCCTATGTAGTGTATTTAAACAGTCAGGATTGGACCGACTATATTGTTAACCTAGATGCTTAGGGTTTTAGGTTTTCGCCACCGACCTAATTGTTGTCTATAAGGTCGATGATGGTTTTCATTTGAAGTTGTTGGCAAATGAAACTATGTGATGTGATTCTTGCTAGACCGAAGAAGTGAGTAGAGATTTGCAGAGTGTGATTGCAGATGTGAAGGAACTGAAGTGGATCTGCCTTGGCATTAAGTGCTATTATCAGATCAATGTATTACCTGTTGACTTCTAACCATTTCAACAGATGGAAAATCCCTTTACCGGGTAGCTTTAACAAATTTTTGTAAATCCTTTAACAAGGTGACTCAAAATCATTGAGTTATTCAAATCCTCTTACAAGGTAACCTTTAACCTCTAACCGGGTATCTAGCCATCCCTTAATCGGGTGTTCCCTAGCAGGATTGGTTCCTAGCAAAACTTGTTGTAAAGTCTTTAACCGGACTAGGCTCCTAACAAAGCAAACTTCAGAAGAGTTCAAGAACAACTTGTGGGTATTCATCCCCACTGTGGTTTTTCCTAATTGGGTTTCCATGTGAAAAATTAGTGTGTTATGTGTAATGCTTTTTCATGTGATGTTTTAGTGTTTTCTATTAAGCGGTAATGCAAGCTGATCTGATGGTCATTGTATTTCTAATGTATTACTTGCCTAAGCTTATGGGTGAAGTTGAGATGAGATGTTAGGGTTTGAGAAGATCTAAGTGTTACCATTTTATGTCTTTTACAGTCATACTATGTTTTACTGGTAGTGCCTTGGTTCATATCAGTGATATTGTTTACTAGTTAGTGTAGTCTTTGCAGTTTAAGTTGTTGGAGAAGTTTTTGTCTGTACTAATTCACCCCCTCCCTCTCAGTATCTGTTGGGTATTTATTGTTCATCATTATTCATCAATTGGTATCAGAGCATCCTCTAGGTCCTTTGTGTTATAAGCTTAACTGCTTGAGGAAAAGATCTAATTCTAATGATGAAGAGGGAAGGTCCTAAGTTCAACAGAGATAACTTTAAGATATGGAAGGATAGAATGAAGATCTACATTAAAAGCATGGGTGCTCAACACTGGAACTATGTTGAGGATACTTATGTTGTCCCTACTGATACTAT
Organism: Cryptomeria japonica; assembly: GCF_030272615.1. Lineage (NCBI taxonomy): Eukaryota > Viridiplantae > Streptophyta > Pinopsida > Cupressales > Cupressaceae > Cryptomeria > Cryptomeria japonica. The sequence goes on along the minus strand of NC_081407.1, from coordinate 392,001,032 downwards.
CACCGATGATCAAAGAAGAGAAATTCAGGAGAATGGGCAAGTTATGGAAGCTCTTATCAACAGTCTATCTAATATTGAGTTTTTAAATGTTCAAGACAAAGACAATCCCAAAGATGTATGGGATACTCCAGAGAATATCTATGGCAATGATGAGCATGTGAAACAAGCTAAGGAAGAGAGCCTTAGGGGAAAATTTGAAGACATGCAGATGGTTGAAGGAGAAACCATTCAACAATATGGGATAAGAATTAAAACTATTGTTGGAGATGTCAAGAGTGTAGGAGGTACAATGGATGATCCCACCATTGTTAGCAAAGTTTTGAGATCCCTGTTATCGGTCTATGCAATAAGGGTTGCCGCTATTCAGGAGTTGAGATCTATTGACAAGACAAATGTATCCCTAGACTCCATCATTGCTAAGTTGACTACATATGAGCTAAATACTTATGATGGCAGTGTTTAGAAGACTGAATCAGCCTTTAGAGCATCTACTACACTATCTAGAAAGGGAAAAGAGGTTGGTACCAGTTGTGAACCTAGAAAAAGCAGAGATATGGATGATGAGGAGATCCTGATGGAGTTTGAAGCTCTTCTTGCCAAGAGACTTCCTAAGGGAACTGTAAAATACAAAGGTAAGCTCTCTTTGAAATGTTTTTCTTGCAATAAGATAGGACACATTGCTATTAACTTTCCTAATAGTGATAATAAGGACAAACCAGAGAAGTTCAAAAAGTTTAAAGGAGGAAATAGGAGAAACTATCTTGTTGTAGTTGATGAAGGTGTCACTGCTGATGAATCAGAAGATGAAGAAAGCGAAGACATAGTGTTTGTAGTTGTTAAGGAAGATGTGTTAGACAAGAAGGCTTTTGTCTCCCGCTTTGATAATCCTGATGAGTGAATTATTAATAGTGGATGTTCTCACCACATGACTGGTGATCGAAGAAAGTTTTTATCTCTGGAAGAGTACGATGGAGGTGTAGTCTGATTTGGTAATGATGCACCATGTATGGTAAAAGGCAAAGGGTCCATCTCTCTAAATGGAAAAAAGCAGTGTTGATAATGTGTATTGGGTAGAAGGTCTCAGGCATAGCCTTTTGAGTGTTTCCCAGTTGAATGATAAAGGAATCACACTGGAATTCAAAGATGGAGTGTGAAAAATAAAAGGAAAGAGTGGTGAACTGATGACCACCGGTATGTAGACCAAAGGTAACTTATTTCAGTTAAATACAAATATCAGTCAATGTCTAATGGCTAAGTTTGATGACGGTTGGATATGGCATAGGAGACTCTTGCATGTAAATTTTGATAATATAGTGAAGGCCAGTAAGATCAAGTTAGTTAGAGGATTGCCTGTGCTGAACAAACTAGAGAATCCTTTGTGCAGAGAATGTCAATTAGGGAAAATGTCTTCCTCAACCTTCAAAGGTAATTCTTTCACAACAAATAATTTACTTAATCTTGTGCATACTGATTTGTGTGGTCTTATGAAAACTAGGAGTGTTCAGGGAGATAGGTACTTTATGATTCTTACTGATGATTGCTCTAGAATGATGTGGGTCACATTCTTGAAAGAAAAGTCTAAAACTTTTGGAGAGTTTAAAGCCTTCAGAGCACTAGTTGAAAAAGAAAGCGGTAAAATGATTAAATACCTTAGAACTGACCAAGGAGGTGAGTTCACTTCTAGTGAATTCAATAAAAGCTGTGAAGAGAATGACATCAAGAGGCAACTGTCTACCCCCTGAACTCCACAACAGAATGGCCTAGCAAAAAGGAACAACCGGACTGTAGTTGAAGCAGCCAAAACAATGCTGATTCAAGGGAAGGTTTCTCACACTTTTTGGAGAGAAGCAGTGAGCAGTGCAGTCTACACTATGAACCGGGTACTCATCAAGAAAGGTAAGGTAAAACTCCTTATGAGTATTGGACTAGTAAGACTCTAGTAGTAAGATACTTTAGAGTATTTGGTAGCAAGTGTTATATCAAGAGAAGTGAATACCAGAGGAAGTTTGATGCAAAATGTGATGAGGGAATATTCTTAGGGTATTCCACCAAGAGAAAATCTCTCAAGTGTTATAACAATAGGACTCAGAGAATTGTTGAAAGTATCAGTGTTAAAGTTGATGAAACCTCTGAGAAACTTGAGGAAACTGATAGCAATCAAGTGGTAGATGAACCGGGTGTAACCTTCTAGGAACTGGTTGCAAAACAACCAAGTACAAGTAACAGTGCTCCTACACTAGTAGATGCTGATGTAGATGAAGATGAAGATGAGGATGAAGAGGAAAAACAAGAGGAATCAGCCAAGATCATTCCTAGGTATGTAAAGTTGCATCATGATCCAAAGAAAATCATAGGGGACAAGGATAAAAGAATACTTACAAGAAGAAAGGTCAAAGAAAATTCTTGCATGATTTCTAAATTTGAGCCCAAAACATTCAAAGAGGCACACAAAGATGAAGACTGGATTAAGGCTATGGAAGAGGAACTTGACCAGATAGAAACGAATGGTACATGGTCTTTGGTACCCATACCTGAGCACAAAAATGTTATTGGTACCAAATGGGTTTTTAGAAACAAGTTGAATGAAGATGGCACAGTGGTAAGAAACAAAGCAAGATTGGTATGTAAGGGATATGCTCAAGAAGAAGGAGAAGACTATGGAGAAACCTTTGCTCGAGTAGCTAGATTGGAAGGACTTCTAATGCTACTTATATATACAGCCTTCAAGCGATTCAAAGTGTATCAGATGGATGTAAAATCTGCATTCCTGAATGGAATACTTGAAGAGGAAGTGTATATAGAGCAACCAAATGGGTTTTCCCTATTAGAAGACAGTGATATGGTGTGTAGGCTACATAAAGCCTTGTATGGATTGAAGCAAGCATCTAGAGCATGGTATGAACATTTAAACTCCCATCTTGTGAAGATTGGATTTGAAAGAACAAGTGAAGATAGCAATATCTATCTGAAGTCAAAAGGAGATCAGATTCTGATCAGTGAAGTGTTTGTTGATGACATAATTTTTGGTGGAGATGACAAGATGAGCCATACGTTTGCAGATGAGATGAAGAAGGAATTTGAGATGTCACTAATAGGAGAGATTAAGTTCTTCATTGGACTACAGATTCAACAAATGAAAGATGGTATCTTTATCACTCAACATCAAAGAGGTGTTGAAGACCTTTGGCATGGAAGACAACAAACCGGTTGGTACACTGATGATGAGTGGTTGTAAATTGTCAAAAGAAGATAACTCAACATTGGTGAATGAGAAGGAATACGAGTCAATGATTGGTAAGTTGCACTATGTAGTACACAACAAACTAAACATAGTGCATGCAGTGGGCATTGCTACATGTTTTCAGAAAAGTCCAAGAGAATCACACTTGGTAGCAGTCAAGCAGATTCTTAGATATTTGAAGGGATCTATAGATTATGGATTGTGGTATCCATACAATAATGATTTCAATCTCAAAGTGTTTACCGATGCCGATTGGTCTAGTAATGTGGACAATTGGAAGAGCACAACCGATGGTGCATTCTTTCTTGGTGGTAGACTAGTCTCATGGATGAGCAAGAAGCAAAGTTGTATCTCTTAGTCCACAGTAGAAGCAAAATATGTAGCAACATTTATGAACTACACTCAAACAATTTGGATGAAGCATGTATTAAGTGATTTCAAAGTCCCTGTATCTGAACCAGTGAGTATATTTTGTGATAACATAAGTGCAATTAATATCTCCAAGAATCCAGTATTGCATGCTAGAACCAAGCACTTTGAGCTCAAGTATCATTTCTTGACAGAGAAAGTTTAGAACAAAGAGGTTGTAATGGAACATGTTTCCAATAAGGAGTAGTTAGCAGATATATTCACCAAGCCTCTACTGAAGGCTACATTTATCTATTTAAGAGGTGAATTAGGGATGTTTCCCCTTCAAGAGGTGAACTAAAGGTGTGTGCTCTACATTAGTCAGGTATTACATCGACAAATCTTTTTAGGATTGATGTGTTGAATGATGCTACTCCTCAGGGGTGGCAACATAGTGAAACATGGAAGCTTGTGCCTCCACTTTGGCCTTGTTGTCAAAGGGGGAGAAGATGTATATGTAGAGAAGATATTTGTAGTGTTGAAGACATATAATATGGAAGAAGATGTAGAGATATCTTTGTGTATTGATATCAATGCCAAAGGGGGAGATTTTTGGCATATGTGCAGAGTTTGATGACATGATGATAATGTATGTTGTCATTGATGTTAATATGTTGAAGTGTGAATTGGTATATTGAAGTAAGTAAACTAGCAAGTGAACTAGTATGATGGTGTGAACCGGTATATTCAAAAAGTGAACTGGTACGATGAAGTGTGAACCAGTATATGCAAAGTTTGTATCAAGGTTTCATTTGATATGACTACTGGTTGCTAGTCTCAGCTTCAGGGTTTCCGATTGATGCATTCCAAGTCTATGTGATTCGATCGACGACATCCTATGATGAGTTAGCATTGAAATGAAGATCAGATCATGTTGCCACATCAGCCTTGTGCGCGTGAAGGATTTCCTTGAGGATCTTGCATGAAAAAAATTGATTCTATCTACCTCAGGAATGTGCAAAATCTCAGTAAACGGTGGAGAGCGCGTGATGGGTTATCAGCTTCCAAAAGTAATGAAGAACACATGTTGGAGAACATCTTGAGATTTGTTCAAGATTGTTTTACCCTATGTAGTGTGATTAAACGGTCAGGATTGGACTTACTGTATTGTTAACCTAGATGCTTAGGGTTTTAGGTTTTGGCCACCGACCTAATTGTTGTCTATAAGGTTGATGATGGTTTTCATTTGAAGTTGTTGGCAAATGAAAGTATGTGATGTGATTCTTGCTAGACCGAAGAAGTGAGTAGAGATTTGCAGAGTGTGATTGCAGATGTGAAGGAACTGATGGTGTTTATTATGTAGAGGGATTGAGACATAGTTTTTTGAGCGTTAGTTAGATGTGAAATAGAGGTTATGAAGTTGTGTTTACAGAAATTGGATGTAAGATTAAAAAAGGTAGAACTAGAAAGTTGGTAGCAGAAGGAATCAAGACAAGTGGGAATGTTTACTACATAAAGGACAAAAGTGGAGATAGATGTTATTCGAGTTAGAGTAATGAATGCTAGTTATGACATAAGAGGAGGTGACATGTTAAATTTAATAACATGATAAAGATCAATAATTATAAAGTAGAGATAAATTTACCAAGGATTATCAAACCCATTGACATTGTGTGCAAGGAATGTTAGCTAGGAAAGCAAACAAGGAGAATTTTCAAGAACATAGAGTATTCTACACTACATCTGTTGGAGATGATCCACACATACTTATGTGATCCTACAAGGACATGCAAAATCAATGGTAAAATGTATTTCATGTTACTCATTGATGATTACTCTAGAATGACATGGGTTACATTTTTGAAGGAAAAATATGAAGCTTTTGAAATATTTAAAGTTTATAAGTCAATGGTAGATAATTAGGTTGATGTTAGAATCAAATGTTTGAGATCTGATAGAGGTGAATAATTTAATTCAAATTAATTTGAATTTTTGTGTGTAAAATATATCATTAGGAGACATCTTTCTTCTCTTAGAACCCCTCAAAAGAATGGTGTGGTAGAGAGGAAGAATAGAACTATTGTTGAGATAGCTAGAACCATGATGAAAGATGCTAACTTGGCTAATGTTTATTGGAAAGAAGTTGTGCATACTATTGTTTACATTTTCAACAGGGTTTAGATAATGATAAATCATAGAAATACACCTTATGAGTTGTGATATGGAAGACTACCTATTGTGAAATATTTAAAATCTTTGGAAGTAATTTTTATATCAAAAGAGATGAGAATGATCTTGGGAAGTTTGAAACTAGCAATGATGAAGGAATATTCTTGGGATATGCTACGAACAACAAGGCTAGAGAGTTTTAATATAAAAGATTGAACAAGATAGTGAAGGGTACATTTGTGAAAGTATACAAAGCATGGGATCAGATTGCCCTGAAATCTGTTTAGCAAAATGAATTTGAGATCATACCTATTGTTGTAGAAGAAAAGACACCTCCGAAAGGAAGTAATGAGGAGAAACCAAATGAAGTAGAAGAAGAGGATACAAAAGAAGAGGAATAATTAGTTAAGACCCTGAAAGATGTGTAGAAGAGTCATTTGAAAGATTAAATAATTGGAGAAAAGAATAAAGGAGTTCAGATAAGAAGAAGTGTCACAGAGGTAAACATGCAAACTAATTGTTGTTTTCTTTCACTTCTTGAGCCTAAATTATATAAAGAAGCAATAAAAGAAGAAAGTTGGGTTAAAGCTATGGAAGAAGAACTGAATCAGATACAAAAGAAACAGACTTGGGAACTAGTACCTAGATCAGTGGACAATAATGTGATAGTAATGAAGTGGGCATTCTAGAACAAACTGAATGAACATTGACAAGTCACAATAAAAAAAGACAAGATTGGTATGTGTAATACCCTAAAAATGGTCATCTAAACCATGTGCCCCTAATCTCAACAACATCACCAAGGTCCTAACCAAAGGCAATTAATTCAACTTTGAGCACACAATTAATTAATTTTTTAATCATCAAATATTACATGGCAAGTGAATAACTCGCTATTAATTAAATATTTATTTAATTAATCAAATCATTCCAAGAAAATCATTTTGATAAATTATCCTATTTAATTTATTAAATATCCTAGCATATTTAATTAATTAATAAATTTGCCATTTAACCATAAAAAAGGAATTAATTTATTACAAAAGAGGAATTAATCACAAAGTAAGAGTTAAATTGAAAATAAAATAAAAGAATTGAATTGAAGAGAAATCAAACTTGAAATATTATCATTTTTTAAAAATTGAGATAACTTGAAATCAAAAAAGCAATTAAATTGGATTATTAATCATTCTCTAAAATTGGAACTCAAAGCTTTTGAGAAAAAGAAGTTCAGTTGCATTGAAAAGACTCCTTTCTTGAAGACTTAGTTGCATTGCATAGAATTACCTATTTTTATCTCACGTGCATGGAATTAATTGAAATATATTTCTAATGCAAACTCAAACTTATAATCTAAATGCATTTCAATCAAACTATAATGGAAATCTATCTCAAGGTTAACTAAATCTGATTTTTCAATTATTTCAATTATCTTCAATTGTGCCTTCATCTCTCATTCAAAACACCCCAGAGATTTATTATTATGCAGTTTTTGCTTTGGAGTCATTGAATATATTGTGCTTGCTTTTTGAGATTATTGCATATTAGCTTAGCTCTTTTCATATTTAGTTAATCCATATTGCTTGAATATTTCATCCATCTTGCATCCATTTTAGCTTAATATCATGCTCATATAAATTAAATCCTTTGTCTTGGTGTAGTCTAGTCACTGGTATTGCTTATACAAATCTGAGAGCAATCTTATACTCCTGTCTTTTAGAAGGAAATTGGTCAATTTGTTATGGTTTTATTATTCATGCTTATATCTGTCTAACCATACATGTAATGACTTAATTGAAGTGTTGTATCTTGCAGCTTACAGATACTTATTTCACTTTTTCACACACACATTTATGGCATCCACCGTGGGGTAGAAGACTACATCTTTTTGGCCTCCAAGACTAACTTTTTAATTTTAATTTTTTTTTTTTTTTTTTTTTTCAGATTTTTGACTTTTCAAATTTTTTTGTCCGTATAGTTTCTACGAATTATTGTACGAGTTTTCCCATAGTGTCAGATGACAAACCGCATGTGTAATACAATCTGGGACGGTTTATCGTACGAGGCAGTGAGAATTGTCGTACAAAATTCTGTATTTTTGGTTAAAAAGCAAATTTCATTCTTCAGGCTCTTTATTCAATTTTGATTATATTGACGCTGACCTTGGCTTGTTATCTGTCCATATGAGAAATTTTCATAGCCTCATCAATTTTTGCAGAATGCCTGTCGAAGAATATGTTTGTGGCACAAAGACAATATGACTATTGATTCATTGTCTTTGCAGGTTGCCTGACGAGAATCGACCAAACATCATGTATTCTTTAAATTCATTTTTTTGGCACCTAACTTGCTATCTGGTTAAAGAACAAATTTGTATTTTCTATTTTAAGAAAATTATGAGAGGTAGGAGAGTATGCTCTTGTCTGTATAGACAATCAGAAATCCATACCCTTGAGGCATTTTCTTTAAGTTTGAGATTTGTATATCTTTAGCGGACCTACCCTCCCGAGGAGCTAATAAATCTATAGCCATTATAGTCGGTGAGAGGGGAACGACCCAAGTGGGAATGACTAAACGCCAAGTACTTCAACCCACTATAAAATAAATGTAATTTGATGAAAATCAAGTCAATGACAGTGCTTGGGAATAGCTCTCCTTAGTACCCTCGAGTATATTAAACCTTGGTTTTCAAGGTTGAGAGACCTCTTAATTGAGTTTATACCTCGACGTGCCGAATAGACCCCTTTGTAGTTCCAATTCAAATTAGAAGCTACCTAGTTCACCTCCGAAGGGAGGGATAATCTTTGTGCTAGAGAGATAGTAACTCTCCCAAGATACTTGTCATTTCATGCCCCCATTAGCATTTGGAGTCAACTAATACAGTGTTGAGAATCCATTGCGTGAGACTTACTGGTCGTATTCTGATTAGCTATTGGGTGTGTACCTGAGTCTACAAGAAAATATTGTCTTCTCTCACCAATTTCCATAGGGTTTGCATGCTATGATTGGAGTTATTATTCATATTACATTTTTTTTGTGTTTTCATCTCTAAAACTAAAACTGGAATACCGAAATTGGAGAAAACAAGAAACAACTTAGTGATCAAAACTTTGTCAAAACTAGTCTATCTTACTCAGTCCACATCAAAACTGGTCATACTTAGTCATTAAAAACTCAGAATTTAACCTTTGTCCAGACACTGTCATGTGAGTACTCTGATTTATCGTCCTGCTACATATCTTTTGTGGTACAAAATTTTATTAGGTCTAACAGTTTGTCATCTAAGCCTTAGTTCTATGTCATACGAAACTTGATAAATTGTCATCCTGTTTAAAGAATTGTCATTTGAGCCTCCATCCTGTGTCGTACGAGCCCTGATTATCCATCGTCCGGTTCTAGGAATTGTCATTTTATCCTTAATCCTGTCTTGTACAATAAACATTTCCACTGATCTATCTGTCGTTCTAGACATACCCATCTATCGTACGATACTAGGTAGCAACTCATACGAAACACTACTATCATCATCCTTAAGCTTTTAAACTATTGTATGGTCCTATAAAACCTGTCATACGAATCTCTGATTTTGTCAGTCCAAAATAGTCAAACTTGCCTAAAACCGTCTACAGCAAGCATAAAATTGGTTATCATCATCCTAAGCATAAACAGATCAAAACAATGTACCTTTGTAATTTGTGTTGCATGATTTTTTCGATCATCTTTCAGCTAGTTCAATCAACTACTTATCAAACTTAAGTCACTTAGATAATGTCTTATACAGGATAGATCATTCTTGAAACCAAACTGAGTCTTAGTCACTTCTCTCAAATAAACTTAGGTAAACGTCTTATATAGGATAGATCTTTCCTAAAACCAAACTAAATTTTAGTTGCTTCTCTCAATCAATACGTTAACCAGACAACTAGCTCTGAATTTGATCTTGACTTCTGCATCACAAATGACTTTAGGTCACATCAATCATAAAAGTGCCTACTCAAACCAGAAGTTCTCATAAGAAAGATGCCAAAGGCAAAGGAGAATCCTTCACATATCAAAACAATCCATTTTACATAAAGGATCTTGATAGTAATAAACCTTCATCATCAGGTATGCCAATTTTTGACCAACCTTTATCTCCTACCATACCTGAAATAAGACAAGAAAAACAGGCCGCTAAAGACGATACCTATGACAACCTCAGTATTCATGATACAGACAATGATTCCTCATCAAGTGAATCAAAAGACTCTGAACCTTCATAAATTTATATTCATAGAGTCAGAATGATAAATATTTTTGAAAAATTGATGAAGGTTATCATGGCTAGGGAAAAAGAAGACTATTTTCTAGAACTAGAAAAACAAGGCACTAAAATTTGTACTGGTTATGATGTTTAGACTCTTCTCACTAAAAATAAAGAATCACCTATAATAATGGTACACAGACAATTACAAGCCTTACGGACTGAGATAACAGAACTGAAAAAACAAGGATAAATCCCCAAAACAATATTCTCTGGAGACACTATGTCCATTTCCATTTGACAAAAACTTAACACATGCCTCCATTTCCTTCACGAGTTGAGATGTTGAAATTTGACAAATACGATGGTATCTCAGATCCTCAAGATCATGTTAGAGAATTTTGTGCCTCATGTATGGAGTTCATGCATGAACAAACATATCTCATGCACCTTTTTCCGAGGAGTTTAGGAGGTCAAGTAATGGAATGGTTGTCAAGTCTACCTATGGGAATAAAAACTTTTCAAGAATTAATCCAATTGTTCCTACAACAATACTCCTACCCCTCACTATGATCGAGCTTTGCAATACCAAATGGAAAATAGGGGAGCCTTTTCTCACTTTCCTCCAATGATGGAGAAAGATGTTCTCTAGATACTCACATCCTATTCCAGATTATGAGAAAATGGATATATTCGTCAACAACTTGGTCCCTGAACTAAAATATAGTATCCAAATGCAAGTGCACCCATAATTTAACAAAATGGTAGATAACGCTATCTGAATGGAAGATGTGCTTATAAAGAAAGGAGATATCTCACCTTGGAAAGAAACACAACTAGGATCTAGTTCCAAAGAAAAGAACAAGTATTGGAAATATGGAAAAGACAAAAATAAGAACGTTGTTAATGATGAAGTGGTAGACACTGTTAAAACAAACTCAAAGCCCACAATATTTAACTTGGCTAGTGACACACAAGCATTGAAAGCAGCTGAAATTGCAGCAGAAAATCCTCCAAAGAAAGCAAAAGAGTGGTTCAAAGAGAAACCTTGGCTTTCCAAACCTAAACATGACTTCACTCCTCTCGAGGAATCATACAAATATGCTTTTAAAAATTTACTAGCAAATGATCTAAGAACGTTACTAGATAATTCTAGGCCATATGATCCAGAAGTCAAACAAATATGGTGGAGAGAAAATGAATATTGTGACTACCATCGAAATAAAGGTCATAACACAAACAATTGCATGAAGCTCAAGCATGAGATTCAAGATCTCATAGACGCTGGTAAAATTGTTGTCAGGAATCACTTGACCAATGCTGATCACAAAGCATTTAAGGACCCATTACCAATTTAAAAACAAGGTGATTCCTCAAAGACAAAAGGAGGTGCTAAAGTAAATTACACTTATACTAGCAATGACAACATCATCAAAATGATTGAGTCTTCCAACTTGAATATTGCAATGTGATTATAATTGAAGACAAACAATATGAATCACGACATGCAAATTCTATGACTTGTTCTCAAAAGAAAGTCATGCTCCAAGGAGCTATTTCTTCAACTCTTGCTAAAACAACGTCAAACCTACCAACCTCATCAAACAAACAAAAAGAATCAACATTTGATATATTTAAATAGCTAACTTCATCATCATCCTCTGGATATAGCATTGTGGAACAATTGAAAAGGATGAATGCTCAAATTTCCATCTTTGAATTACTAAAAATCTCTTCTGCTCACAAAGAGGTCTTGGACAAAGCGTTGCTCACAACTAATGTTCCAAAAGATTTAGATATTTTTTGGTTTCAGTCTATGGTGGGTCATCTGACTTCACCTCACTATTTGACCTTCTCTGAAGAAGATGACAACTCTCTAAATCATCCACACAACCAACCATTGCATATTGAAGCTATGATCCATAAACATTGAGTTAAACGTGTTTTGATAGATGGAGGCGCGAGGTTGAATATTTGTACTTACAGTCTGCTTACACAACTAGGATTTTCTAAAAATGTCATTGATCTGACCAAGAAAATAATAATTAAAGCCTATGATGAAGAAGAAAGGACCTCTAAAGGTCTGGTATTATTACCAATCAGGGTGGGACCTGTAGAAAGAGATGCCATTTTACAGGTACTTGATCTTCCTTTGTCATACAATATCTTACTGGGTAGGTCATGGATTCATAAAATGAAGGCAGTTCCATCTACATACCATCAATGCTTAAAATTCCCTTATAACAGAGTTGAAGTCAGTATTCCTGCTGATACAAATCTCCATTGTAATACATTGACAAAAGGTGTCGATACTTTTATACCTCATAATAGGGAAGCCTCTACAAATGAAAATCTGAAAGCTTTGATGAAGGATTTAGAAAAGAAATTAAAGATTACAAATACCGGCATGGATGGATACAAGATAGAACTGGTACTTTCATTAGTCTCTCTCCCTCTACCACCAAAATAATTGAGCAAACCATCAGAGGCTATGAGAACACAAAATTTAACCCCAATATCATATATGATGGTCTTTTTGTACAATCTTCTACTTCCCTAGTAGATGAGATAGAAGAGGATCTTGTTCTTAAGTGGATTTTCAAGGAAGATAGTGAAAACAAGTAGGTACGACATTGTGATATTTCTCCAACTCAATATGGTCCTGGCTACAAAATGATCCAACGCATGGGATATTCATGTACTGGTCCTCTGAGAAAACATCAAGAGGGTATTATTGAATCGATTCAGCTACAAACAAAGCCCACAAATGATAAGCATGAACTGAGATACAATCAAAAAAAGACATCAGACCAAAAACACGCTTCTAAGTCTAAGTGGAAGAAAAAGACACTACCTTCAACATTACAGGAAGTAAACACTCAACAAATTCAAGAAGGCTATGAAAAAGAACAAGAGGAACTAGCAATCAAGAGAGAAGAAACAGTCAGTACTCAAGTCCCAATGGTATCAACTACAATACTACACGAAGTAGAAGTCCCAAAAGATATGAAAGAGGAGGTAGAAAGAATAAGGTAATTGTTTACACCGCTGAAAATTCCAGTCACATACACTGTTAGGAAACAGGTAGAAGATTCAGAGATTGAATCAAATGAGTATGAATGGGGTTCAGATCACCTCTCAGATACATCCATTATAGAAACTCTAGAAGAGTCTATTAACATCATAGATGACACTCAAGAGTTGATGCATTTAAAACCAGTCATTATATACCCCTCTACTAAGATAGAATATCAACAAAATTTGAAAGAAGGAAGAATACAAGAAAAAATTTCATCTATTATATACCCCTCTACTAAGATAGAAAAAATCAGGTATGGCACTACACAAGAAGAATTGGAAGCTATAGAAGCAGAACCAATCATTAGTCCAGAGGAAGTTGAATGGAGTAGACGACAGAGACTCACAAGAACCACCAAGGTTATGTCAACAAGTATGTCAGATACAATTGATAAATGAGCCAAATATTGAAGGAACTTGCAACATTAAAGATGTAGGTGTTGATACCATACATACATTCACTCAATCACTTGAAGAAGACTTGGAAACTTCATCTGATGACTCTGATGACTCTAACAACAATCATGTTTATGACAATATCTACTCAGCATCAAACTCTGAATCCTCTGATGTAAATGATGAGAATCTATCTACTGATCCTGTTACTGTCGAGCCATGATATGTAGTCCAGTCTGGCTTAGAGAACGATGCTATAGGTAGGTCTATTAGATTAGGTCAACTAAATATTAATGTGCACTTTAATAATCATGTTTTGACTCTTCCTGGTCTTGAGACATTTACGCAAGGTAGTCTTCTAGAACTCGACTTTTTGATTCGCAATGATGATGACAATAACATGAACTCCCTCGAACCTATCCACACCCTTGGTACATCCTGAATTAATTGACTATGGTCTGCAAGACCAACCCTTGAATATGCCTACTTTTGCCAATGACTATACACTAGCCTATTACCTCAACACAGTTGAACCCATGGACTCTTCCCCCAGCAAACAGAGTGAAAATATGGCTGAAATAGATATCAAGTATCTTAGTCACAAAAATCAAAAAAATAAAAACAAAAGATCTGATGCCGAAAACCACATTGTGGCGGTGTCAGAATCTAAAAAAGAGAAAATAAAGGACATACCTAAAGATGAAAACCTCTCTGAGGTGCCTGAAGGTGAGATACTTGATATACTACCAAGTCATTTTTAGGAAAGGTCTTCTATATTTATTGAGCCAACTCAGCCAGTGAAAATTGGGAGTCAAGAGACACCACACATCATTCACTTAACTCAATCACAATAAGAAAAATAATTGAAAGATTTCACTCATCTCTTTTCAACAAAGAAGATCAATTTTGCATGGACGTACTCTGATATGCTAGGCCCACATCTTGATCTTATCATGCACCATCTTTCTATCACACCAGGAGTTAAACCAGCTAAGCAAAATTCTGTAAGATGCATCCTCATGTGGCACTGCTAGTCAAGGCTGAGCTAGAAAAATTGCTAAAAGTTGGATTTATCAAAGCTATAGACTATGCTGAATGGATTTCAAACATAGTACTTGTATCAGAGGTAGACAAATCTATTAGGGTTTGCATAGACTTCAAAGATCTTAACAAAGCTTGTCTGAAAGATGATTTTCCATTGCCAAACATTGATATGATAGTTGATATGACTACTGGGTATGAAATGTACTCACTAATGGATGGATTCTCTAGTTATAATCAGATCAAAATAGCTCCTAGAGATCAAGAAAAGATAGCTTTCACATGTGCATGGTGAACCTTTTGCTGGAATGTCATGCCATTTGGGCTAAAGAACACGAGAGCAACCTACCAAAGAGTAGTAACTACTATATTTCATGACATGATGCATAAGAATATGGAAGACTATGTTGATGGCATCTTAGTGAAGACTATGAAGAGATCCACACATATTCAAGAGCTAAGCCTTATACTAGATAGAATGGAAAAATTCAAACTCCGGCTAAATCCAAAAAGGTGTGCATTCAGAGTAACATCAGGGAAATTACTTGGCTACATCATTTCAAAGAAAGGAATTGAGGTTGATCCTGAAAAGGTCCAAGCTATAATGGAAATGCCACCTCCAAAGAACATCAGTCAAATGAGAAGTTTATAGAGACACCTCCAATCAATCAGACACTTTATTTCTCAGTTGGTAGATAAAGCTCAACCTTTCACAAAAGTATTGAGGAAAGGAGTAATCTACAAATGGAATCAGGAATGTGAACAAAACCTTCAACAAATAAAATAATACCTATCTAATCCACCAATACTGATGCGACCCATTCAGGGTAAGCCATTTATTTTATACATATCAGCAACTGATTCATCATTGGGGGCACTCCTGGCACAACAGGATGACAATAAAAAGGAACGATCTATATATTACATCAACAGAACATTGGTGTCTTATGAAATGAACTACACTATAATAGAAAAAGAATACTTGGCATTAGTCTTTGCATCAAAAAAATTGAGACACTACATGTTAGCACATTTAGTCAAGCTGGTGGCTAAAAGTGATCCGCTCAAATATCTTCTCAGCAAAGCAACACTTACAAGAAGATTGGCAAAATGGGTCATGGTCCTTATAGAGTTTGATATTGAATATATGGAACACAAAGCCATCAAAGGATAGGTAATTGTAGACCAACTTGCTGAAGCTCCACTTGAAGACACTCAGCCTCTGCATATAGAATTTCCAGACGAATCTATCATGCATCTTACTCAACAATCATGAAAGATGTTCTTCGATGGGTCTTTCACTCAACATGGTTCTAGTGCTGGAATACTATTTATTACTCCTCAAAAGTATTCAATCCCAAAGACTTATAATATTATTTTCCCTTGCACAAACAACATTGCGGAATATGAAGCTTTGGTAAACGGGATAAAGCTAGCTATCGAATGGAAGATTGCAGAATTACACATCTATGGAGATTCTCAGCTAATCATCAATCAAATCAATGATACATATCAGACTTGAAATGAGAAATTGATGCCTTATAAGAGGACGGTGGATGATCTTAAAAAATATTTTGCTTTTATATCATTCTAGCAGATTCCCAGATCACCAAACAGAGCAGCAGATGCTATGGCCACCTTGGTATCTATACCTGAGTTACAAGAATCAAATTTTTGCTTTGAATTCCTAGTGGAAGAATTACATTACCTTGCCTATGATTCTCCCAAGACCCAAATAGTCTTCTCTATTATTGGACATGATTCATCCTAATATAGCCACATTTACTCTTATCTACGAGACCAAATTATCCCTAAAAATCTTACCCATAATGAGAAAAGGAACCTAACCTGAAATGCTTCGCGCTATGTTATCATTGCTAACGATCTATTTAGACAAGGTTTGGATGGTACATTGCTTAGGTATTTGTGGATCTCATTTGAATGGTCTAACTTTAGCTCAAAAACTACTACGAGATGGATACTACTAGCCAAACATGGAGAAAGATGCTATTAAATTTGCTAAGACTTGTGAGAAGTGTCAACTACATGGGAACCTCATACATGCTCTAGCAAGGGATCTCATACCCTTCATTACACATTGCCCTTTTCAGCAATGGGTCCTTGATCTCATTGGTCAGATATATCCTACATCATCTAACATACACAAATTTATCATAACTGCCACTAAGTATTTCACCAATTGGGTAGAAGTGATTCTGCTGATCAAAGCAACTGGTAAACAAGTATCTATGTTCATCCTAAATCATATCATCTGGAGGTATGGGATACCTTCGTCCATCATGACTAACAATGGAGGATGGTTCAAGAATAAAGATCTAGATGAGCTCTGTGAGAAATTCAAAAATAAACAACAGTGGTCATCAGTATATTACCCTTGAGGTAATGGACAAGCTGAAGCATCTAACAAAAACCTGTTGACTATCTTACACACAATAGTGAACAAATTTGGGAAGGATTGGCATCTGCATCTCAATCCTGCATTATGGACTTATAGAACAAGTTTCAGAACACCTACTAGGGCTACACCTTTTTCTTTGGTGTATGGGTCCAAAGCAGTATTAACTATTGAAGTGGAAATACCATCTCTAAGAGTTTCTTTGCAAGGTCTTGTTATTGATGAAGACTATAGAATATCTAGATTGCAAGAACTCGAATTACTGGATGAGCATCTGAGAGTGTATCAAAAGAGAATGTCTAGAGGATATAACAAGAAGGTTCGACAATGAGAATTTCAAGTTTGTGACCTAGTTCTAAGAGAAAATCCTAAAAATCAATAGTTTCGAGACAACAAAGGGAAGTTTGAACCCAACTGGCTGGGTCCCTACATCATTATTGTAGTCTTTGGCTTTGGTGCCTATCAGCTCTCAACATCGGAAGGAGAATAGCTCTGTGAACCAATTAACACCATACATTTGAAGAAATTCTTCACTTAGCATTATCTACTCCAACAACTTGTACAGCTAAAAAGTCTTGAAAAAAAAGTCAAAAAAATCATAAAATGTCCTGAAAAAAAATTCAAAAAAGTCTTTAAAAAAAAACAAAAAACAAAAACAACTTTGCCAAGCAGGTGAAATCCTGGAAAAAAGACGCCTCTTGTACTCAAGTGCTCCATCTATCAATGCAATTTTGACATTCCCACTTTCATGCATCTACGTTTTCGCTTGTACATATAATTTAGTTGCTTTTGTGACATTCTGGTTCTTTTAGAACCCTCATGGCTTGAAACTGATCAATGTGCTAGTCTTAGGGTAATTGATTGAGCAACTTATGTGTCCTAAGCACTATCAACCAAGTCATCATTCTATCAATGAAACGTCATTGTCCACTCTGAGTTAGTCACCTGTCTCCTGACTACTGAAGAGTTTTATCACTGAGTACAACAAGCAAAACAACATAATGAAAAACAATCACTAAACAGTTTGAGATATGAATGAAAATTTTCTTTGTGTGTTGTCTTTTATATTGGTTTTCAATTATTATCCCTCTGAGTAACTCGAGGAAGTCTATATTGACTAAGAGGAGCAAGGATTGGGGGCATAATATTTTTTTTATTTTCTGCTTGTAGGAATGATTCCGATGATCTGGAAACAACTAATCAGTTGGGTGTCTATGATAAAAGCCTTCACATCAAGGTGAAATCACCACACATACCTCAACTCCGCTTATTTGTATGCTATAGGGAGGTTCACATCATTTCTTTGTCTGTTTTGAGGGAATTTATTTATGATGCAATTCGGGTCCCTGTGAAATCTGTGCAAGGATATGAATGAAAAAAGGGTCATTGCGGACAAGATAATTAATATTGCACATGAAAAGAAAATAACTCTAATATGCCCACGTTAATGCCCAGTGATGAAACTTAAGCATTTCAAATCCAGTGACTAGGTTTAGGTCGCATCTCATTTTTGCATTTCATTCTGCATTTTGTGAATTTAGAGTGATTT
Organism: Cryptomeria japonica; assembly: GCF_030272615.1. Taxonomy (NCBI): domain Eukaryota; kingdom Viridiplantae; phylum Streptophyta; class Pinopsida; order Cupressales; family Cupressaceae; genus Cryptomeria; species Cryptomeria japonica. The sequence continues at coordinate 391,982,551 of NC_081407.1, read as the reverse complement.
CGGTATGATAACAATGATCTCTTTATCTTTTGAATGAGAGTTTGAAGCATCATCATTTTTTAGCTAAGTGGTCTCTTTTTCATCATTTCTCTGATTGAGTACTTGTGTTTTGAGATGTTAGCTACATACATCAACATCTTATATAGATTCATACATTTCATTATTACTCATTTGCATTCATCTTATTGCATAGAAAAACTCAAAAAAAAAATTACATTACTCATTACTCATTTTCATTCATTTTATTTGCATATCAAAAGAAACAAAAACAAATATTCATATTCATTTGCATTACATACATCCATACTGAAAAAATGTGCATATATATAGAATAAAGCATATAGAAAGCATCTCATAATTGAACCAACATAAGTACAATGAAGTCAAACTAGATGTCATATATATATTGTGTAAAGTCTCAGAGTACAAAATAATGTCAACTGACATATACAAACTCCCATCGGAGCAATAATCGTAAGGGCTACAAAAAAATGGGTGTCTACAAAACCTAAGAGCTACACAAAAATATCTAGCTCTTCACCTCTCCCTCATCACTAGATGGTGGTGGAGGAGGAGCCTATTGACCAGGATACTGACAAGGTGCTCGTGCTCCCTCTAATCATGCCATGTACTGAGAGTACAGAACAACCTACTGCGCTACTGAAACCGCTACACTATACGCTATGACATAGTAGGCTGCCCGACTTGTCTGATGGAGTACCTCTTATCAAAAAGAGTCTCGCTCTACTCTCATCTCTGGTAGCTATTGGTCTCGCTTTGCCAGCTGTGTCTGTACCCTCATCAACTGTGACTACAAACCTGCTAGGCATGCTCTCATCGACCGCACTGCATTGGACCCTTGATCCCTCGTAGGCTCTCCTCCTCTATCTCTTCCACCATCACCTCCTCCATATCTACCTCTAGCTCCCCCCTTTCTCATCTCTCTTGTATCTGACCTACCTGGGAGCTACTCATTCCTCATCTCCTCCACCCTCCAGCACCCTATCTCCACTCAATCTGACACCAATAGCCCCTAGGGATCCACCCTCTCCTCTCTGATGCTGCCTACCCCCAGCTGGTACCCTGTTGTTGCTAGCACTAGGATCACCACTTGCCCACCTCAGAGCCTTGAATCTCTATCCCTACCTCTGTCCCTATCCCTTTGCCTACACAAGGGCATCATCATCAACCTCCTCTATATGAGGTACCTTCTCTGCTGGATCAGTAAATCTCAGGAAAGGGTGCTACTGGAACCAATCCCAGTACTGGGGCAATAACCCCACATCTGCAATATCATCCATATAATCCCACCTAAGCTACTGCAACCTAGGCAACTCCTGCATGCCTAGGGCATATAATAGTCTAGGTCCCCATCCTCACCTCTCCTCATCTGCATAATGCGTGTATGTAGTGAACTCCTGCGAGATCCCTTGAGGCCTACCATACTGCCTCATCACCCGACTAACCACAAACTGCTCAACCACTGGCCCTGATCTACCTATGAGAGGTTGAGTCAAGAATAGGTCCCTGTAAACAACTCTCCAAATATCCCATGGCTCTAGACCCTTTTACGGTCTCCATATCATGACTATCAAGTTGTCTAGCTATCTCCTCCAATAATCTATCTTGCCCAGATGGGGCTAAGTAATGTATCCACAATATCTGTAGATAATGGGTTGTTGTGGATCTGTAGCGTCATCCATAATTGATCTACAAACTGGGAGGTGCTCCCAATCCCATACCTATAAAATCAACACCCCTACAGCCATGCTCTTCCCCTCCTAGTAGACAATCTCATGCATCTCGCGATACATGTATGGTAGTATACATGAACCCCAACCTAACCTCTAGGGGTTCTCCCCAAGACTCTCTAGCATCCTACCCCATCCACATAAAAACCTCTACTGGCTCCTGTCTGGAATCAGAAAGGAGCTAATAAAACCTACCAAGACACAAGCCAGTGGAAAGTCCTCACTATACTTGGTCATCATCACGTTCCAACTGATAGAACATGTCAGAATGTTTGCATCTCTAAATACTCATCTCACAGCTTGGAACCCAGGATGTTGCATTGCATCATAATCAACTGTATCCCCAACAAAAGGGATAGGGAGAATCTTGTATACATCCTCGGGAGTGATCGTCATCTCCCCAGCTGGAAAATGAAATGTGTTATGCTTTGAATGGAACCTCTCAACTAATGCCGTGAGCATCCCGTAATTTACATGGATATCTGGTAACTGTAAAAGGTGAGTCAATCCGCACAAATCAATATGTGCTATCTATATTAGATAGCTCATGCACTAATGTCATAGTAGGTGGATATATACATCTGAATAGAACATGAGGTAATCGAACCTGCAATAAAATCCAACAATGATGCATCAAGAAACATTTCAAATTATGCTACAAGACAAGTAAAATATCACACAAATCCAACACAATCAATTGCAAAATCAAATTTCTAAGTTTGCACCTTCAAAAAGACTCACTGTTTTCCAAATGACAAAAGACAACAGAGGCAGGAACTCGTACAAGTTAGGAATGAGCATAGGTTGACAAAATAGTCTGATCTGACACAAGATTAGCTCTAGAACGACAAAATGGGCTCTTTAGAAGGTACTCGTATGACAAAAGGGTAGTTGCAGTATGACAAAAGTAGTAATTTTAAATGATAAAAGACATTCAATTAGTTTATTGTATGACACAGGATGTCATCTCGCACAACAAAATGATAAACTTCGACTTCAACATGCCTAAAAATTGAAAAACTCAACAAAAAAATTCAAAAATGAAATTGATTAAAAGGCTTAAGATTGGACACTTACCGTTGGCTCATAGTTTCGAGGTCGATTATGTCATCTCTGGTGCTTGAATTGATGCTCTTGTGTCAAAACCACCATTTTTCTTCACAAAAGGCTTTTTGAATTTTCAAACTTGGGAGGTTAAAATGAATTGAAAATGACACTTTGAACCCTTATATAGCCAAAAACTTAATTTTTCAACTTGCTTTGATGGACATGAAAATTGTACCCTTAGCTAATTTGCCCATTTTGATTCCATTTTCAAGATCAAAATCTAAGATCATTCTCCTAGTCAATTTCAATACAATTTGGGACACTTAATTATTTTCATCAAATGATCATTATATCTCCAATTTGTGCTCATTTTCTAATGAATCAATGTTGAATCTCAATTTATTCTACAAATTATTCTTTATGCTCAATTTCTCATCAATCAACGCCAAATCTTCAAAAATTCCTCAGAATCATTTGTGCTGAAATCATTATCATCGACAAAAATTTCCTATAATCATCATGTACCCTCACTATCTTTCGATTTCACTCCCGAGGGGGCATACTCATGACCTTATGACCTTATATCTTCAAAGTTGAGAAAATTTTCAAATTTTCATCAAAAGTCGAGAAAAAATATTTCCAACTAAAGAAAATTAAATTCTTATTGCTAAGGGGCATCTCATCTTCATCGCTTCATATCAAGTTGAGATCTCCCGATCATCTGAATCGAATCAATCACTAGGAGCATTTCAATTTCATCACTTCAAATCAAGCTGATATTTGCCTTCATCTGAATCAATCTCTTAATGTTAATCAGTTTCATCACTTTTCATCAAGCTGATTATTCATTTAAACTCAATCAAAATTTTAAAGAGTATCTTTGATCACACACTCAATCTAAGCAGGTGTTCATTTTCATCACATCAAATCAAGCTGGACAATTTATCTTCGCTCATCGTGTCTTGATCCATCAAGTTCAAGATCGATTTTATCTTCGCTCACTATGTCTAGTTCAATCAAGTTCTACATCAGTAAGATCTGCTTCTTGATCAATCAAGTTCAAATTCAGTATCTTTGCTCTCTATCATTCCTAGTTCAATCAAGTTCGGGATCGGTTTCACTTTAATCAACTATGTTCAGCTTCATCGCTTCAAATCAAGCTAAACACCTTGCTTTTCATCTGGTTCATGATCAATCAGGTTCAGAACTGGTATCTCCTAGACATCAACTATTCTTTGAACCAACGTGCTGCTCGCACATTAATTCAAAGAGGGGCAAATGTAGTACCCTAAAAATGGTCACCTAAACCATGGGCCCCTAATCTCGACAATATCTCGACAATATCACCAATGTCCTAACCAAAGGTAATTAAATCAACTTTGAGCACATAATTAATTAATTCTTTAGTCATCAAATATTACATGACAAGTGAATAACTCAATATTAATTAAATCATTCCAAGAAAATCATTTTGATCAATTATCCTATTTAATTTATTTAATATCCTAGCATATTTAATTAATTGATAAATTTGCCATTTAATCATAAAAAAGGAATTAATTTATTACAAAAGAGGAATTAATCACAAAGCAAGATTTAAATTGAAAATAAAATAAAAGAATTGAATTGAAGAGAAACAAACTTGAAATATTATTATTTTTTCTAAACTGAGATAACTTGAAATTAGAAAAGCAATTAAATTGGATTATTAATCATTCTCTAAAATTGGAACTCAAAGCTTTTGAGAAAAAGAAGTTCAGTTGCATTGAAAAGACTATTTTCTTGAATAAATCAAAGAATTGCATAGAATTACCTATTTTTATCCCAAGTGCATAAAATTAATTGAAATATATTTTTAATGCAAACTCAAACTCATAATCTAAATGCATTTCAATCAAACTATAATTGGAATCTATCTCAAGGTTAACTGAATCTAATTTTTCAATTATTTCAATTATCTTCAATTGTGCTTTTTCTTAATCTCTCTTGTGATTCTCTATAAATTCAGCCTTCATCTCTCATTCAAAACACCCCGAAGATTTATTATTATGCAGTTTTTGCTCTAGAGTCATTGAATATATTGTGCTTTCTTTTTGAGATTATTGCATATTAGCTTAGATCTTTTCATATTTAGTTAATCCATATTGCTTGAATCTTTTATCCATCTTGCATCCATTTTAGCTTAATATCAAGCTCATATAGGTTAAATCTTTCATCTTGGTGTAGTCTAGTCACTGGTATTGCTTATACAAATCTGAGAGCAATCTTATACTCGCATCTTTTAGAAGGCAATTAGACGATTTATTATGGTTTTATTGTTCATGCTTATATCTGTCTAACCATACATGTAATGACTTAATTGAAGTGTTGTGTCTTGCATCTTACAGATACTTATTCCACTTTTTCACACACACAGTATGTAAAGGCCATTCTTAGGTAGAAGGTATTGATTTTGAAGAAATTTTTTCCCCTGTTGCTAGGATGAGAACTATCAGAATGTTTCTTGCATTTTATGCATATAAGAACTTTATAGTATATCAAATGAATGTTAAGTCAATGTTTTTAATGGAGAACTAGAAGAATAAGTATACATTGAACAACTTCATGGATTCAAACTGTTAGATAATCCAAACATGGTTTACAGATTAAAGAAGGCATTGTATGGACTTAAACAGGCACCAAGAGCATGGTATGCAAGACTGGACAAATATTTGTTACAACAAAATTTCAGGAAAGGTACCGTTGATAGTAATCTTTATTGTAAGGTTGAAGGCATTAAGTTGTTGATTTTTGTTGTCTACGTTGATGATATTATTTATGGAGGAAGTGATAGTTTGTACAGAGAATTTTCAAAAGAAATGCAAAAAGAATTTGTGATGTCTATGTTTGGAGAAATGTAATTTTTTCTTGGGCTTTAAGTTACTTAGTTGGATGATGGAATTTTTATTTCTCAAGCTAATAATGTTAAAGAGATGTTGAAGAAGTTTGATATGGAGAATTGTAAACCTGTTATTACCCTTTTAGGTATTGGATGCAAGTTAGGAAAAGTTGACGCATCTCTGGAAATTTATCAAAAGAAGTACAAATCTATGATTGGAGGACTATTGTATCTTACCACTTCTAGACTATATATTATGCAAGTTGTAGGTTTGGTTGCAAGATTTCAAGCTAGGTCGAAGTAGACTCATGATCAAGTAGTGAAAAGGATCTTTAGATATTTGAAAGAGACTTATGATTTTGGTCTATGGTACAAGAGAAATGGAGATTTCATGTTGAAGGCATATACAATTACTAATTGGGATTTCAAAAGTATTGATGATAGAAAGAGTACACATGGTGGAACATTATTTTTGGGAGATAGATTGGTTTCATGGGTGAGTAAGAAACAAGAATCTATATCATTATCTACTATTGAAGCTAAATATATTGCTGCAACATATTGTTGTACTCAAGTTTTATGGATTAAGTAGACTCTTAAAGATATCAAAGTTGTATATGATGAAGGTATTCCTATTATATGTGATAATACCAGTGTATAAACATTTCAAAGAATCTAGTCATGCATTCAAGGAATAAACATATTTCAATCTGTTATCATTTATTGAGAGAGAATGTTGTTGAAAAATAAGCCAGACTAGAATACATTTCTACATTAAAGCAAATAGCAGGCATTTTTACTGGCATTGAAGACAGATAATTTTTAGTATCTCTAATAGAAGTTAGGGGTTATTATTCATCCTTCTTCCAAATAGATGTAGTTTTGGTGGTGCATCTTTCCAAGGGGAGACTTAGTGCTTATTTTTGTTTCCTAGATTGATGTTGTTTCTCTCTCAGGGGGAGTAGTAATGTGATTGGTCAATATGTTTTTGATTATATTTAAGAATCCTTTGTCATTGTTGTCAAAGGGGGAGAGAGTTGTTAGATTATGGGAGAGAGTTGTGAGATTATTAGAGAGATTTTTTGTGATATTACCAATTTTTTATTGGTACTAATAGTTGTTGGCTTATTGGTGTTGTGAGATTATTAGAGAGATTTGTTGTGAGATTATCAAATTTTTAATGGTCCTGATAGTTGTTGGTTTATTGGTGTTTTCATGAATGAAAAAGGGGGAGATTATTGGAGATTGTTCTTAGCATTAGCTTGTATGGTTGTCATTGATGTCAAACTTGGTAATCCAGATGGATATTGGTCTGGATATGCTTTGTCAAATCTTGCTTATCTAGATTGAGTTTGGTCTTGATACTCTTTTAGTGCTGGTTGTGTCATCCTGTATTCAGGGTGGTCTGAAATGCTATTGATTCCCTCTAGATATGTTGTTAATTGCATTGTATTTTAGTGGATCATGTTATTTTGGTTTAGATATGTATTGGAAGATTTGTTGAGATACTTATTTGGGTCTCACTTTGGTTTGTGGAGATCCACATGAAGTATTTTGTATTGAAAGTGGTTATTTGGACGACTGATTGATTAAATATACATGTTATTCTTTGTAACATCTTTTGGGATATATGTTAGCATTTGTTTTTTTTGGATCATTCATGGGATAAGGTATTTTGGTTCACTCTTTCTCCTGGAGTGGACTAATTTAAGTATTTTTGGTCTATGTGGCTTATTTTGTGTAATATTACTTATTCTATTTTGGCCAACCCTTGATTAGGATTTCAATGTTGTATCTCATATATAAGATATGCGGAAGGATAAATTGAGTATGGATGAGAAGTGAATTGTGTGAGAAGTCTATGAGAATGATTTACAAGTAGATTTGAGTTTGTGGTCATAAAAAGTCAATTTGGGAAGAACTTTGAAGCTGATATATTATGTCAGATAGAGTGTTGTGATGGTGGAGATTATCAGAGATGTTTTCCATGTTATTGGTTGCTTGATTATTATTCAAGGACAATTTAATGATCACGAGAATCCTTCTCATTTTTAGTTCATCTATTTCATTCATTATTGATTGACAATAAGTCCTTCAACAACAATTTGTATCTTTACTTGAAGAAGTGTTCCTCAGTTGCACAAGTCATTTTTGTATCTTGCCTAAGGTAGTGCACCTTAGTTCTGCAAGTCCTTCAAGTGTTGGTGCTCCATGATTGCAAGCCTAAAATGTTGTAAACATTTTGATTCATATTGTGAGTTACATTCTCACCGTTGTTTTTCCCTGTTTGGGTTTTCCACGTAAATCTAGTGTTCATGTGTTTTTGTTTGATGTGTTGATGGATAAAGTGTTGATATTGAAAAAGTTAATTAATACTTGTTTTTTAATTTCCAGATTGATTCAACCCTTCCTCTCAGTCCCACTAGGCGTTCAACACCACCAACATATTCATAACCTCTTTGCAAGATAAATCCTTGAAGCATATTGATCTTCAAGGTATTGTACTAGTCTTGAGTTAGCTTATTAATATGATCTTCATGTTCTATAGTATGAGGATGATCATAACCTTTGAAAATTCCCCAAAAATGGTTCCATTCATATTGGCTCTCAAATATGTAACTCCATAAGCCCTAAAGGTGACACCAAAACCAATCTTTAAGGATTTTTATTAAATACTAAGGTGTTACACTAATTATAAATAGTGGTATGACTAGACTAAGTCTTCTATGTGGTTAAAATTAACTTCACACATCCTAAGCTAAGGGGAGATTTATTTATGTTTCTAATACAAAATAGTTAAAGACAAATAAAAGATAAACATTAGATCCTAATAGATATACAAATAATTTTAGAAATACACAAGGTTGTTAGTAAACTCTTTTTCGCACTAGTTGCAAACAAACCTATTATAGTTCTAGTAAAAAGAGAAACATTGCATATGCACCCTAAGATATTAGCATTTTTACTTCCCAATAATTTAATCCACTTGATTTTACATATGCATGTTTAAGAGAGACATCTAAGACTCAAAAAAATCTCCAAATGATAAGAGCAAGATAACCTTTGAATGAATATTTCTTGAACTTCTCATAAATCATTCTAGTGCCCATTCCTTTAGGCAATAAAATTAAAGCTCATGAAGGGAAATGAAACAAACTTGCTATGCAATAAAAGATGTACAATTGTGCATGCATATGCAAACATAAATAGAAAATATGTCACACAACTAAACCTACTTCAAATATGCATCTCAAAACAATCATTCCCATCTACAAATGAACACAAGTATGTGAAGATTCATTCTAGCAAATCAATGGATATTATCATAACCCTCTTTTTGGACCTTGATATGACTTGCTAGTATTATTATTGTATATGGTGAAAATGGATAGCAATAAACAACAATATTGAAAGACTAAAATGGATTCAACCACCAAACCCTAGCCTAACAATGAACAAAGATCCACCATAACATATGAAGATAACCTAAGACAATGCAAATAACTCAAAATCACAAAGATTATACCATCACATGTCCACTAGGGTTTTGATCTCCATTCTTCCTATCTCCATTGATCTTGTTTGATATGCTTGCTCTCAGATTTTTGTATGCACAAGAGCTCAACAAAGAACGGAATGTGGTTGCAAGTAGAATTGTAGTGTAGCCAAGTCCTCCAAAATCAGTCATTAGCATGTGTCATTAGTCATTAGGGTTTGTCAATGAAGAAAGCATCTCCTTAAATAGAAGACACAATAAGAAATGGAGGGTTAAGATTGAGAGGTGTAAAAAGAGAGGTCGGCTAGGATTAAAGGGTAGGTATAAGAAATACCAAAATAATGAAAGAGGTAGGTAGTGTAGGAAATAAGAGATGAATGACATGTGTCATGTGTAGAAAAAGATAATGAATTAATTAAATAAATAAAGATTTATTTAATTAATAGAAGAAGTAGGATAATTAAATAAATAAAATATTTATTTAATTTAGGAAAGGGATAATTTAAATAAATAAATGTATTTATTTAAATGAGAAATAAGGCTAGAAGAGGATAAATGAATTAATTAAATAAATAAAGATTTATTTAATTAATAGAAGAATTAGGCTTAGATAATTAAATAAATAAAATATTTATTTAATTAGACATGACAATTTTAGGTGTCTACATTTTGCCCCTCTTTGAGACAATGCAGCTTGTCGCGTTGTTTCAAAGAAGATAAGATGAACTGATACAGAGTTGCCTCAGAATAAGGAATTATATGCCCCCTCGAGAGATTGGATGAAAAAGTCGGGAAAGATTGCAGACAATCTCTCGATAAGAAAGACGAGATAGAATGGACTGATTGGATAATGTGACAAAGTCATAGGATGAAGAATACTGACTCGGGAAATGAAGGCCAGGGCTAGGGTAGGCTATAAGATAGACCACGGGCAAAAGACATCCTCATTGTCATCCACACCCTTAGAAGATCACAGTGCAGAGCGAGAAAAGAGCAGCAGCAGTCAGCAACGATGACATTCATTCATAGATTCGACCGTGTCCGCCGATTCCAGCGACCAGCCGATGCAGGAGAGCCGGTAAGTACCCGAAAACCTCCTCGTACTTTCACGCATTTCGATTTTTGTCATAAATGCATGTTTAGGAGCAATAAATGCGCTAGGAATAGGATATTTAAAAAGTGCAAAAACGCGCAACCGTGTCTGTGTCAGCGCCAGGCGCGTCTGTGTCCAACAGGCGCGTCTGTGTTGGATCCAGGCGCGTCTGTGCCTGGAACCGCGTTTGTGTTGAATGCGGACGCGTTTGTGAAATATAGCAGCGTCTGTGATTTTTAATAGCGTTTATGTAATGTAGGGACGTCTGTGTTCCCTGGTCGTGTTTGTGTCTGGCATAGGCACGTTTGTGTTCAGAAAGCGCGTCTGTGTTGCAGAGGCGCGTGTATGCAGTCTATAAGCGCGTTTATGAGTTAAAAGCGCGTGTGTGTTGAAAAAGTGCATTTGTGTGTTTAAATGCATGGTTTTAGTCTTTTAGGTCAAATCGGCAGTTCTGTGATGAACATACGTTGTCGATTAGGATAGATCAAGGAACTTTGTGATGAACAGGGAGCACCAAGATAGGCAACACTTTGTGATGAACAGGGAGTGCGAATGTGAGTGACACTTTGTGATGAACAGGGAATGTCACACACGTAGTACTTTGTGATGAACAGGGAGCACTACTAGGATAGATAGCAACACTTTGTGATGAACAGTGAGTGTCACTAGGGTAGATAACCATATGCATTTAGGTAGCAAGTAGCATTTTGTGATAAACAGTGAATGCCACGATAACTGACATGATTGAGTTGCTTGACTGCAGGAGTATTTGCCGATGTTGGAGTCACGGGAGAGATTCCCATCGACTCAGAGACTGCGACCAGAGTTGTTGATTCAGGACATGATTTCCATTGAGGAGATGGGTCTCACACATATGCTCTATGTGCCTGAGTTTCGGGCAAACATGGGGTTGCTGACTGCGTTGGCCGAGAGATGGCACTCAGAGACATGCACGTTTCACCTGCCGATGGGTGAGATGACAGTGACATTAGAGGATGTATATAGGATTCTGCATGTTCCTATTGATGGAGAGTTGATCCCCTACGACCGTGACGGTGACAGGGAGGCATTGAGACGGGTTTTTCAGGATCCTGAGCTGGAGATGCGAGCAGGTCATGTAGCCTGGGACACCATGACTGCCACAGGATTAGCATTGCCGACAGTTGTTGGGGGAGTCATCAGTGGATATTTGTGTCCAGACAGGGCCACACGAGGATTGGCGGTGGGTTGGGGAGGGGCCTTGGAGACGCTGATGGCAGAGCACACTAGGTATGCATGGGGGCCATGTGTCCTAGCACATTTGTATTATGAGCTGCATCAGTTTGTATACCATGGATCAGTGGGTTTGGGCTGCGGTGTGACTCTCTTGCAGGTGTGGGCCTATGAGCACCTTCCCATCACATGGCCGATTCACTTCAGAGGCAGAGGACAGGGACAGAGTTTCGTGCACATGTATGCCATGATTACATCCCAGCCTCGGATTGGGAGATTGGAGCACTGGAGGAGAGTCATTGATGACATTGACATGGTGATCTGGAGGCCATATCTAGGATGCGAGGAGTGGGAGGACGATGCCTTGGAGCTACCATATGTGTTTAGGAGCAGGTATCTGATTGGGCGGATGCCCTATATTCTGGAGAGGCAGCTGGTAGACAGGGTGTGCAGGCAGTTCGGGCGGATTCAGCGGATGCCACGAGGCTCGGGCATGTATGCCCGTACGGTCAGAGATCAGGTGCAGTTTGGCCCACTGCTATCCTATGATCAGGCAGTGATGCAGCTAGCGGAGATGATGCCGATGCCATGGGACATGTGGCCAGAGGTAGATGATGCAGGGATGGACGTCGAGTACTCTGCATATTGGGCAGAGCATCCATTTCCCAGATTGACAGATCCGGCGGAGCCACTGGATGGAGAGGGTGGAGGAGAGGATGATGATGGAGGAGGGGATGGAGGTAGGGGCCGGCGGAGGCGGAGGGGAGTGGTGGGAGAGAGGCGGGTGGCACCTCGGAGGGAGGGAGGACAGGAGAGAGTAGCTCCAGTGGTGAGAGGACAGGGTGGACTGCCCCTACAGGTGCCAGCAGCACAGGGTCCTAGACAGGGACAGAGACAGGTGCAGCCAGAGGGACAGAGACAGGTGCAGCCACAGGTACCTATACAGGCACAGGGACAGGTGCAGGCAGAGGTTGAGGGACAGGCACCTATAGAGGAGGAGCCACAGGCAGAGGCGGAGAGCGGAGACTCTGAGGAGGATGAGGTGGTGAGGCTGCGGGAGATCTGCCAGGGATGAGATTGAGGATTTGGTTCGAGAGAGGAACCACCTCAGGATCAGGGTCCGAGACACAGAGCGGGAGAGGGATCAGGCCATCCAGAGATACACAGAGGCCGAGACAGCTCTGAGGGCAGGTAGGCGGGCAGCAGAGGATGCAGGGGCAGGCTACGCATATGTTTTGCGAGCCGGAGAGGAGATCACCTACTGGAGGGATCTATACTATGCAGTCGTGCCAGCAGATCAGCGGGCTAGGAGCTTCCAGAGATCGTCGCGCACAGCGATGGCTACGGGAGGGAGTCGCAGGAGACAGGCATCTAGCGGTGGGGTCATGGGGCCTCCACCAGCACTAGAGAGACAGGGGGATCCTGGGGCGGGTCCATCTATAGCTCAGACTCCGTCGAGGCGAGGCGGCTCCGAGGGAGGGAGTTCCTCATAGCTATAGTGGGCTCCCATTGTATCAGTATATGTACCATTATTGTATTGTAGACACCTGCGGGTGATTCTTTTGTAGCCATATGATTCTTTTGACATCATTGTATTATGACACATTTGATTATATATATGAGATGATTCATCTTTGCGGCAGCTATATGCATGTGTACCTTATGTGATGAGATGTTCTTATGTGATACCTGTTTTATGATATAGATGCTTATATGATGCAATGCAATACATCTTTGTTCTTTTATGTTGTATATGTGATGCATGATGCAAATGTAAATGTATGTAATGCAAATGAATATGATAATACAAATGATTATTTACTTAATGAAAATGTGAGATGTGCTAACATGTGTTGTATGCCGGATGTGATGCAATTGTGATATCTATATGTATGTATGAAATGCTTATATGTGGTGATGCAGGTGTAACTATATGAAATGCAAATGTTTTTGGTGTGTCATTATACTCAGTCATGTGATAGCGGGCTACACGGACTCGAGAAGGACAATGGAAGTCAATCAAGAAAGGGGGATGGAAGACAGAAGATATGAACGTGAAAGAGCTTCTTGTGCGTTATCATCATTGAGCTTTATTATGGCAGAATAGGTTATGACAATCGAGGCATTTGTTCGGCCCAGAAAGTCATTGTACCTATTTGCATGGAGATAAGACAGTCACAAACAAGGAATGCCCCAGTTCACACTAGACTCACAGTATCCTCATATCCTTGGACAAGGCATAGCGTTACTAAGAGACAATCCACAGACAGCAAATGCAAATAGGTGACGATACCCCATCCTCACCTTTCTAGTCAAAGACATCCTGGAGATAGAATCTCTAGTCAAAGACATCCTGGAAAAGCTAAAAGACATGTCACCAAAAGATAAAATCAAAAGAAAACCAAGACTCAACACCAACATCCACTGTAGTCCTCAAGTTTAGTGTCTCTTGTCACTTGTTTAAGTCTTATTCGATTGTGGTCACAATGTTCACTTTCACAAAAAGGATAGATAGCACTGAACCATAATGTTGTCTGAGTCTGTTGAAAGATTTGATTTTGTTGAAGCTCATTGTGGCTGCTGTGTCTTATCTGAAACTGACTGAATCCATGAAACTGATACTTTATTGTGGAGAAGATGGAACTTTATTGCGGATCTGCGATGCAAATGCTGTTTTATTGCGGATTGTGCGCGGATAGACTGAAGAAAGCTGAAAGAAACTGTACTCCTTGAAACATGTGATGTTCTCAGTTCCACACCCATTACTAGACGTAGGATTTGGCCGTAGTCACAGATAGGATCTGATTTATTATGGATGGAAAGGGAGTGAAAAGGGAGGGTTATGGATGGCTAACCAATCTTAGGTAAATCAATAACAAGCCATGATGGGAATGGGCAAGTTTATTGTGAGTGAATAGGTTGTGAGTGTGTGCGAAGTGAAAGGATGAAAGTGAATCCTGAAGGAGGGAGGAGCAAAGTCCCTACGCATGGCGCTGGGAACCCAGTTTTCACCATGGTACTTGCCCAGGGCGCCACCGAAGTGGTTTTCACCATTGGACGAAATTATTTCTCTTTACTTTTTTCAATTTTTCAATTTTTTTGTTGTCACAAGGCGCCTGTTTGCCAGGTTTTCACCAAGTAACGATTTTTTTGTTTTTATAATTTTTTTTGTTTTTTTGTATTTTTTTGAGAGTTTTTTTTTTGTATTTTTGAATTAGGATATTCCAAAGAGCTTATGTGTAGAATCTGCGAAGGTGCATGCTGTTGATAGGATCCTCCAAGGGTTCACCTTCTGTAGTTGAGAGATGATATGCCCCAGATCCATATGCTGCTGTGATGATGTAAGGACCAAGCCAGTTTGGTTCGAACTTGCCCTTCTTATCTCTGTCTTGCTGATTCTTGGGGTTCTCTCTGAGGACTAAGTCACCTACCTCAAATGTGCGAGGCTTGACCTTGTGATTGTAACTGTGACTCGTTCGTTGTTGGTAAGCCTTGAGATGATTAAAAGCAGTGTGTCGTCGTTCCTCCAGTAGTTCTAGTTCTTGTAAGCGAGAGACCCTGTAGTCTTCATCGTTGATTATGTTTCTCAAGGAGACCCGTAAAGAAGGTAACTCAACCTCAATAGGCAAGATGGCTTCAGCACCGTAGACAAGTGAGTAGGGTGTAGCTCCTGTAGGTGTGTGGACACTGGTACGATAGGCCCAAAGTGCTGGATTGAGTTGGACATGCCAGTTACGGCCAGCGTCGTCGACTGTCTTTTTAAGTATTTTGAGAATTGTTTTGTTAGACGCCTCAGCTTGGCCATTACCTTGGGGGTAATATGGTGTGGAGAAACGATGAGAGATATGGAAGCGCTCACAGAGTTCACGAACATCCTGGTTCTTGAAAGGACGCCCGTTATCGGTGATAATGGAAGTAGGGATCCCGTATCGGCAAATGATGTAGTTCAGGATGAAAGTAGCGATTTGTTTCCCAGTAACTTGCGTGAGAGGCACGACTTCAATCCACTTTGTGAAATACTCTGTGGCTGTGATAATGAATTTATGTCCATTGGAAGAAGGAGGGTGAATCTTGCCTATGAGATCGAGTCCCCACTGACAAAAGGGCCAAGGAGATGCAAGTGGTTGTAGTTCCTGTGCTAGTGCATGTATAAGGTCTCCATGAATTTGACACTGCTTACACTTCTTGACAAACTGATATGCATCTTTTTCCATAGTAGGCCAGTAGTATCCAGTCCTGATGAGTTTCTTAGCCAAGGTAGGACCACTAGTATGCGGACCACATATCCCTTCGTGTACTTCTCGTAACGCAATCTGAGCTTCGTCACTCTCTAAACATCTAAGGAGGGTGCCATCTAGACCTCGTCGGTATAGGATATCAGCTAGGATAACGTATCGGGAGGATTGGCGGATGAAAGTGCGGCGTTGGTTGTTCGATAAATCGGGAGGTAAGATGTTGTCGCGAAGGTATGTGAATATGGAACCATATAACTGGGATTCAGGACCAACAACACATATCATTTCCGTAGGAGTGATCTCATATGACGGAATCAGTAGGTTGTCAACCAGGAACTCATAGCAGGTCTCATTTTGCGGTAGGTCAATGAGCGAAGCAATTGTAGCCATGGCATCAGCAGCACGATTCTGTTCTCTTGGTATCTGCTCAAACTCTATCTTTGCAAAGTGCTGTTTCAGATTATCTACCAGTTGTTTGTAAGGCATTAGCTTTTCATCTTTTGTTTGATAATCATCAGTTGCTTGACGGATGACAAGTTGAGAATCGCCAAAAACACGAAGTTCCTGGATCTTCCACTGAACTACAATTCTTAGCCCCGTTGTTAATGCCTCGTATTTCGCTATATTGTTGGTGCAAGGAAATGATAAGTGGTATGACTTTGGTATAGAATCACCTTGGGGAGTTATAAAGAGTATACCCGCTCCTGCCCCATGCTGTGTGTATGAGCCATCAAAGTATAGTTGCCATGGCTTTGCAGGTGATATTGTTAGAATGGACTCATCTGGAAATTCTGACTATAGAGGAACATCATCTATCATGGGAGCATCTGCCAATTGATGTGCAATGGCTTGTCCTTTTATGGCTTTTCTGTCCACGTATTCAATGTCGAATTCACTCAAAATCATTACCCACTTGGCCAGTCGCCCAGTAAGTGTAGCTTTGTTAAGAAGATATTTTAGTGGATCAATTCTAGCAATCAACTTGGTCTTGTGAGTAAGCATGTAATGTCGTAATTTTTGTGAAGCGAAGACCACAGCAAGACATGCACGCTCAATTGGTGTGTAGTTTAGCTCGTATCCCACCAATGTGCGACTGATATAGTAGACTGCTTTTTCCTTGCCGTCAGGTATTTGCTGTGCTAGAAGTGCCCCCAGTGCTGTTGGAGTAGCTGATATGTAAAGTAGCAATGGTTGATCCGAAACTGGTGGCATCAAAACTGGCGGGTTCAAAAGATAGTCTTTAAGTGCCTGAAAAGCCTGTTGACAGTTCTCATCCCATTTGAACTTAATGTTTTTGTGTAGCAGGTACTGGAAAGGGTTACACTTATCTGCAAGTTGTGCTATGAATCTTCGTATGGATTGGAGTCTCCCTTGTAAAGATTGAAGTTGACTGATATTCTTGGGTGGCGGCATGTCCAAGATAGCCTTGACTTTTGCTGGATCCGCTTCTATTCCTCTTTTAGACACAATGAATCCTAGGAGCTTCCCGGAGGTTACTCCAAAGACACATTTCTTTGGGTTTAATCTTACCTTGTATTTTTCCAGTCGATCAAAAGCGACTGAAAGTATGTCCAAGTGTGTATTTCTGTCTATTGATTTAACCAAAAGGTCGTCAACATAATCTTCCACCGTTACATGCATGAGATCATGGAAGATAGTAGTCATAGCTCGTTGATACGTGGCACCTGCATTTTTCAGCCCAAAGGGCATGACATTCCAACAGAAGGTTCCCCATGGACAAGTAAATGATGTTTTATGTTGATCTTCAGGTGCAATCCTGATCTGATTATATCCAGAAAATCCGTCCATTAAAGATAACATCTCATGGCCTGCTGTGAGATCAACAATTAAATCAATGTTTGGTAATGGGAAATCGTCCTTCGGACAAGCCTTGTTGATATCCCTGAAGTCTGTACATATTCGGATGCTGCGATCTGGTTTGCTAACAGGTACTAAGTTGGAAATCCATTCAGGATAATCAATTGGGTGGATGAATCCGACATCTAGTAATTTCTCCAGTTCTACCTTGACTAATAATGCCACTTGTGGATGCATTTTCCTCAATTTCTGTTTTACAGGTTTTGCCCCCGGTTTGACTGTTAAATGATGCATTACTAAATCGGGGTCTAGTCCAAGCATATCAGCATAAGACCATGCGAAGTTGACTTGTCGTTCCTTAAAGAAGCTTATGAACCTTGCTTTCTCGGTCTCTGTCAATGATTGAGCCAAAAATATGTTGTGTGGAACCTCTGCTGTACCAATGTTTGTCTTTATAGTCTCCTCTACCAACATGGATGATTTTTCCTCATATGATGCTGGGAGAATGTCAAGCCTTCCATCTTCGGGCGCCTCAGAGAGGTTTTCACCCTCAGATACGTCCTTTCTTTTTACTTTTTTAGAGTCAGATAGCGCCACAGTGTGGTTTTCGCCATAAGACCCTTGTTTTGTTTTTATTTTCACATTTTTGCGACTAGAAGGCCCCGACACCCTCACCAAAGTATGCCATGTTATTAAGCTCTATGGCGTATCCTGCTTTATGGTCTCCAAGAGGAAGATCATCGCGAATGCCAAGATAATCAACAATAGCTTCGTCATTTTGAAATGTATCAAGCTGTGGTGGTCCATCCTGATCCCAGTCAATGAGTTGGGGGTGAACGAGGGGAAGGTCTTTAGTGTTTTTAGAGTCCGCAAGGCTAATAGTGAAGATGTGGTTATATTCAGGTATGTCAAGGTAGTCATCGAGGTTGTCAATGGCACTCTCCTCATCAGTGTCGATCGTGAGTGAGTCCAAATTATCATCACTAGTAGCACCCTCAGGGACAGGTGTCCTCATCCTATGTGATCCTGACCTAGGGCCTTGAAACGAAGCTTGTGCGGGATCCTTATGGGTCGGTTCTTGATCGACTCTGAATTTCTTGTAAAACTCCTCCTCCTCTGTAGGTTCATCTGGCTCTCTAAATGTCTCATTGAGTTCATAGTCGCTGGAGGATTTGTCTGAACCCCATTCCCACTCATTGGAGTCTGTGGAATAATTATCCTCTTGTTGAACTTCAGCCACTTTGACTCGCCATATCTGTTTTGTTCTCTTATTTTGAATCTTGGGATTTAGAAAACCAAGCCCCTTAGAGCGTTCCCTTCTTGTAGTTAGCTCAGGTTGTAGAGGCTCCATGACACCTTCTTTGCGTAGTCCGAGAGGACTCTTTCCATCATACCCAAATCTTTGTAGAATTTTGAAACCTTTGCCATAGTTCTCACAGGGTATTATAATTTGATCACGTGTATCATCTTCAGCGTCCTTATATAGCATTTTATATAAAGTTTCTTCCTCTAGTTCGCCCCATTTTTGAAAGACGGTAGGATCCCATTTGAGTAGCATGATGGAGATTTTCTTATTAGGATGTGGCCTCCCATATTCCTTGGGGGAGTTCATGACTTGTCGTAAGAACATTGTTTGATTCAGAGTGTATTCTCCCATGCCTTTGTCTTGAAACTTGGCTCTAAGTTCACCTTGTTTGGATGTCGAGGGCTTTAATGACTCAGGATCAATATATGCTGAAGAAGGAGTAGCCTCACGATTGCTAGGAATGATAGTCTCAGTATGTGATCTCAAGTTATTGCAATATATGAATGGATTTGGATCACCATTGACCGTTACCTCGACTCCATTATGAGGAAATTTTATGCACTGATGGTATGTTGATGGGACCGCTCTCATTTCATGAATCCACGGACGTCCTAGCAATATGTTATACGTGAGGTCTAGATCCAGGACTTGACAAATCACGTCCTTTGTGACTGGCCCTATTCTTAGTGGTAAGATGACTGTGCCCTTGGACGAACGCTCTTCATCATCATAAGCCTTAATAGTGATTTGGTTCATAGAATTCACAGCTTTGTCAGAATATCCCAATTGTCTGATGGTGCTCAATGTACAAATATTAAGACCTGCTCCTCCATCTATCAGGACTCGTTTTATTCGGTGTTTATGTATGAAGGCTTCAATATGTAGAGGTGCATTATGAGGCTGACTTATGGAAGCGTCATCGGCTTCTGTGAATGTGAGGGAGTGTGGAACAGATAGGTATCCCACCATGGCTTGAAACTGATCCACGTTCAGATCAGTGGGGACAGCAGTATCTCTCAAGGTTTTATCAAGGATAGCTTTATGTGTAGGGGATATACGTAAGAGCTCAAGAATAGATATGAGTGCGGGTGTCTTCCCTAGTTTCTCTACAAGGTCGTACTCAGGCTTAGTTGACGAAAGACTGGTATTCTTAGTAGAGGTACCTGACAATGTAATCTTACCTCGACGGGTTGTAACATGACATTCGGAGGTAGCTTCGGATGAAGATCCCACACCCTTTAGGACAATTTTGGGTCTCTGAGAAGAATTCTCAGGATTTTTATTTTTGATAGTAATGGTAGAAATATGATTGTCCATTGAGATGTGATTAATAGTGGAATCATAATTGTAAGATGCTCTAGTGTAATTGGCTTGATCATCTGTGACTTTGCCTTTTCCCTTGTCATGTTTTGGGAATGGTTCCTTAAACACCTCATGCTCTTGGTTAGATGAATGTCCCTCAATCTCAATATCTCCTCTGTCAATGAGATCTTGTACAATGTTTTTCAATCGATGGCAATTACTTGTCTTATGACCCTTGCTCTTATGAAATTCGCAAAATTCATCATCATTCCACCAATTCGGTTTTACCTTTGGTTCATATGGAGGAAAATCTGGGACCGTGATCACTTTGTTTGCTACAAGCTTTTTGAATACTGATTCAAGTGGTTCTCCCAATGGAGTATATTTCCTTCGTGGTTTAGCAGCCATTTGATTGTTCACTTGATTGTTGGTAGAACTTGATCCAGAAAAGATGAACTTTGGTCTCACTGTGTTGGCATCAACAACACCATCATTAACTGTGTTCTTGTTCTTGTTCCAAAACTTTGGTTTGTCCTTTCCCTTAAAGTCCTCTTTGTTTTCTTTGAATAGTTTGATAACTCCTTGTTCAATCAAGACCTTTTCTGTTGCTAGGCCCTTTTCAATGACATCCTTAAATGTAGACAAACGAGCTTTTCTGAGATCATAGCCAATAGCCTTGTTAACATTTTGTGTGAACATCTCCACCATTTGTTTCTGCGGGATTTCACAAGAGCATCTGCTAGCTAAGTTTCTCCATCTTTGTAAAAATGACGCAAAAGATTCTCCTTCTTTTTGTTTCGTATTGCACAAGGTAGTAACTGAGACATCTGTTTCAATGTTGTAAGAAAAATGCTGAATGAATGCTTCTGCTAAGTCGCCCCATGACTTAATACCAAGAGGTAATTGAGAAAACCATTCCATCGCTTGATCTCCTAAGCTCTGTGGGAACAACCTCATTAAGTATGTTTCTTCTGCGGCTACCTCAATGCAAGCTGTGAAGAATTGTCGTATATGTGCCTTGGGGTCTCCTCTCCCTCTATATTTGTCAAATTTCGGCGTTGCAAAGTGTGGAGGAAACGGAGGCATTGGAATGCTCTTATCAAAGGGATAAGGGCATATATCTCTCATAGTATATGTGGGTTTTGATGTGCCCATGTCTTCCACTTTCTTTTGTAGATCTCTAATTTGTTGCTCCAAATTATTTTTGGGAGGAGATGGATTTCTTGTAGCATGTCCCATGTTTGAAACACCCATTTGAGGAGGAGCTTGTTGCATATATGGATGATACTGATCGTAGACATGTCCATATGGAGGTCTATATTGTTGCGACATATATGGAGCACTTGGCATAATTTCTTGTTGAGGGACCCCATATCTGTTTTGTGTGTATAAACCATATTCAATAGGCCTTTCATTTTCCATTGTGTTGCCCCCAATTTTGGCATGAGGTCTCCTTGTGTCAAAATTTTGAGGAAGTCCTTGAGTATCCATTTGTCTTGGTTGACCCATATCTTGAGCATGTGTTTGAGCATAAGGCCTCCATGATGGTCTTTGAGTGTAAGTATCATGCATTTGAGCTTGTGTATGTGGGATTGCTAGTTTTTGAAGCAAAATTGATGGTGACTCCGGCATCATATTATTTGGTCCTCCACTATTTGGTCTCCTTTGATCCATGTTATGTTGAGTTTGTTGTGAAGGTCTATTTTCCATAAGTTGAGATAAGTCAAAATCATGCGGTATTTTGGCTCCACTTTGTGCCATCATGTTTAGAAAGTATTGACGATCTCTCCTCATTATCTCTTCAACCAATCTATTGAATTGAGGATCCATTATAGATTCTTGTATGTCTGCTGATAGTATTGAAGAATTGTCCACATTATCATTGTGTGTAGCGTTGTGTATAGCGTTTGCGCTTTCCATATTTGGATTGTGTCTATAAACATTCATGTCTGGTAATGTAGTGTGCTCAGGATTGTAGAAGACATCATTGTCATACTCATAAGAACTCATGTTTACGGACCCTTGAGCTTCTTTAGCTTTTCTCCTAGATTTTTGAAGACGGGTTTCAACCATGAACTAGGTGTTTAGCAATATGTGAGAGACTAGACGAAAATGACAAGAGTATGTAAGACCAAGAGTTGTATGAAATGTAAATGAATCTGAAGTTTACTTGCAATGTCCAAAGTGTAAGACCAAATATGTGTGTAGTAGAGTAGGTGTGACTTCCAAAGAGAAGATAGTTTCTCTTGATGAGGTAAGCTGACCTTGACTCTAAGTAAGACCAAATGAGACCCAAAGGTAAGAAACCTTGATGAGGGACCACTTAGCAAAGTGTTGTTGTATGTAGTGTGTTGACAAAGTATGATGAGGACAAGCAAGTGACCTTTTTGACTCAAGTTTAGACAAGTATGAATGTAAAATGAGGTATGAAGCAATGATGGACTGTGTAAGACCCTAGAACAGGCTGAATACTAGATGAAACCTGAAGAGACAACCTAGGAAGCTCAAGTATGCCGAAACTGATTTTCTTTGTTTGCTTGACTGTTAAACTTTTCAAATCCTGACACAGACGCCTCTGTATACTTCACAGACACAGTTTTAAGACACAGACGCTACTCTGTTTGACACAGACGTGATTATGAGATTTTCCTGTTGATGTTTGCTGGGACTGTAACAGTTTTGTTGCAATAGTGAACACAGACGCTGATAAAAACACAAACGCTATTCTGTACTTCACAGACGCGTTTATCCGACACAGACGCGGTTTTAACAGACACAGACGCGTTTCTGTAACCTTAGTGCAATCTTTCCTATCTGTGAATTTGTTTTGTTGTGACCAAATCTGATTTTTCGACTGTTTTTCGTGACAAGAGGACACAGTGTTGATGACCCAATGTTTGCAGACTGTTTAGACTCCAAAAAGTGTGTTGTTTGATGTAAAAAGTTTTTTGCATACACTTGAAGACACAAAAGACACAATGTTTTGCTGTTTTGTCTTGATTGTTTGAATGTTTATCATAAGTCAAGCACAATTCTTATGGCTGGCCAGGACAATAATTGTTGATCCCACATGGGGTTTTACCCCCGAGGCTACGCTATTCAGAGCGGATACTTAGATGCTTGACCTCACTGGCTCCACCCTCGGCACTCACTTCTCGGGTCAGCCAAGCATCAGTCCCCATGAAAACTCCCCATGGCGAACTTTGTATCTCTACTAAGAACCGTATGTGTGTGGGCCGCTACCAGAGGTCCGACCTCCTGCCTCAACAACTAGAAGGATTTGGGCATCTAAAACAATGAGGTGCTAGTAAGGGCATCCGCTCGTGTGGCCATACATGTGGCACTTTCAGCTCTGTAAATACAGAAGGCTCCCAGCCGGTAGGGGTTACGCCCTACAAATGATCAAATAAATTTGATCAAACGGGTTTATGGGGAGACATAGTGTCGGTATGAACTAATCAGCACACGTTATCCATAGTTTTCACCATGAATACATTTGATTATAGTGGTTTGGATGAGGTGGGTTTTCCTCGCTACCACTTGGGTCGTTCTCTTCTCACTAGTAGTCCTAATGACCACACGGGAAGACAGGCCCTCTAAAGAATAAACAAAAAGAGCCTATTGCTCAAGACACAAAAGACAATGATTCAATTTTAGTGCACCAATTGAAGTGTTTGCTAAGCTATGAAAACAAGGCACACAATAAAATTACAAAAACCCTAGCCAAGGCCCTGCAACAAAATTGTTAGTAGTTTGGGTTGTTTCAAATGATAACCCCTTCCTGCAAGCACACAAGTTAGGTAAATTTTTAGAAAACCCAAAAAGACTTTGTGAAAAGGGGCCTTCAACAAAAATGTATTTGCCTCCCAAGCAAGCTGCACAAACCAGGTTAGCTAGATCTGCAAAGGTTAGGCAAAAATAAACCAGATCTGAAACCCTAAGTACAAAATCCGAAAATCCGAATTGAAAAACTTGAAAAATTTGCAAAACAGAATGCACAGACGCTGTTATACCAGACACAGACGCGTCTGTCCGACACAGACGCGGTTCTGTGATTCACAGACGCGATCTCAGAACGCAGACGCCTCTTTCTGCTACAGACGCGATAAGATGATGCACAGACGCGATTAGGAATCACAGACGCGACTTTCGGAAACCTGCAAAAAAACAAAAAATGACAGAAACACAGACGCGATCCAAGATATCTCAGACACCTCTGAAATACAGAAACGCGATCCGAACACTCGCAGACGCGGAAAAACCCTAAAATGTCGTCAAAATCGTCCGATCTGCAACTTCAAAAATGCGAAATCTGCAACAAAAATGTTAAATGCAAAGGGACAAGAGTCCCACCGGGCGTGCCAAAATGTATATGGTGAAAATGGATAGCAATAAACAACAATATTGAAAGACTAAAATGGATTCAACCACCAAACCCTAGCCTAACAATGAACAAAGATCCACCATAACATATGAAGATAACCTAAGACAATGCAAATAACTCAAAATCACAAAGATTATACCATCACATGTCCACTAGGGTTTTGATCTCCATTCTTCCTATCTCCATTGATCTTGTTTGATATGTTTGCTCTCATATTTTTGTATGCACAAGAGCTCAACAAAGAACGGAATGTGGTTGCAAGTAGAATTGTGGTGTAGCCAAGTCCTCCAAAATCAGTCATTAGCATGTGTCATTAGTCATTAGGGTTTGTCAATGAAGAAAGCATCTCCTTAAATAGAAGACACAATAAGAAATGGAGGGTTAAGATTGAGAGGTGTAAAAAGAGAGGTCGGCTAGGATTAAAGGGTAGGTATAAGAAATACCAAAATAATGAAAGAGGTAGGTAGTGTAGGAAATAAGAGATGAATGACATGTGTCATGTGTAGAAAAAGATAATGAATTAATTAAATAAATAAAGATTTATTTAATTAATAGAAGAAGTAGGATAATTAAATAAATAAAATATTTATTTAATTTAGGAAAGGGATAATTTAAATAAATAAATGTATTTATTTAAATGAGAAATAAGGCTAGAAGAGGATAAATGAATTAATTAAATAAATAAAGATTTGTTTAATTAATAGAAGAATTAGGCTTAGATAATTAAATAAATAAAATATTTATTTAATTAGACATGACAATTTTAGGTGTCTACAATTATTATTATTATTATTATTATTATTATTATTATTATTATATTTTTTGATAAAAGTGGAGAACCACTAAATTTTATTAATATTTAAATTTTTTACAACTTGGTTCAAAGAGCACCAGTAGGAAAGAACCAGGTAAAGAAAACCTCTGGTCTCACTCATACATAATAAAGATAGATAAGAAGCCAACCCAAGAATTCCTCAATAGCTAGGGCAACCAAAAAAAACCCATCCCCCTAGATAGTATGAGTACAAAATTTCTCTGAATGAGAGAATATACATCAAGAATGCAGGAACCAAGAACTAGTGCTTTCCAACAAAGGAGAGGAAGGGTGGATAATATCATCATTGTGAACTCTAGGAGACACAATCTGAAGTGGCAAAATGGAAATTGGAGAAGACATCATCGCTTTCAATGAATCTAGTAGAAAGTGAATTCCTGAAAACACATTAACAACTGCTGCCAAGATATCTGGAGAAACATGATCTAACAAAGCTACTAGAGAAAACATAGTATCATCATAGAGGTTAGAAATCAAGCCTCCTCTCATAATTGAAAGAATTTCACCATGCCAACCAGAAGATAGTAATTGAGAATGAGATAGGAAACCACCATAAGAAAAACTGCCAAACTCAAAATGATAGAGAGATAAAGCATTATCCAAATTGGTAGCAGAATAAAAATAAGGATGGAAGTATGCATCAAAAAGTGCCCTGACCATAGAAGAATCCAAGAGAAAGTCCATACAGATAGTGATAAAATGAGATGCAACCTCAGCAAGTAAAAAATCTGCATTTTCCACCAGCCAACGTCTACCCAAAACTTTGCGAAGAGCCAAAGAAAAATCCAGAGAAAAAAATTTAAACAAACTGCCAAGCTTTTCATTATCAAAACCATGAGAGTCCTGGAAGTCATGCTGCTTAATTGGCATGAAAACTCTATAACCCACATTCTCCATGAAAAGATAA
Source organism: Cryptomeria japonica (assembly GCF_030272615.1). Lineage (NCBI taxonomy): Eukaryota > Viridiplantae > Streptophyta > Pinopsida > Cupressales > Cupressaceae > Cryptomeria > Cryptomeria japonica. The sequence continues at coordinate 391,956,287 of NC_081407.1, read as the reverse complement.
TGTGATACAAAAAGAGCAGGAATATAAAGAAACCAAAGGCCATCATAAAAGAGAAAGCTCTGCCACCAAAGAATGGGACAAATATATCAGCACAAGCTAGCCCATGACAAATCATGCAAACAAACACCCGCAGACCGCCACCTCAAAAAAAGAATAATGAGAACTTCCTTTCAAAAAGCACAACCATAAACTCACAAGATCGTAACATATGATAAAGATTGTCACACGAATGAAATCCCCAAAGTGGCAATCATAAATAAAACTTCAAGTGAGCTGCCATTTAAAAAAGAAGATATTAATATTCTCATTAACTCCAAACTCAAAGTAAAAATTATTAAACCCACGTGCGAGCTGTACAGAAGATATCATATTATGGACAACCAAAAAAACCCAAAATAGTAGACACAATGTATTGAGAAAAACATGATTACAAGGTACCCCCACTCTAAATACCCCAACCCATAAACAAAGCCACAACTGATACCATGGCTGGAATTACAAGTAGAAATGCATACTTAATGGGGAGATGTGAAAGACCAAGAAGGCCACCAACACCACCACACTAAACTGCATACCTGGTTATAATTACCAATAAGATATGAGGTAGAGACTAAGCCAATAGGTTATTTAAACAAGGTGAGGGGGTAAGAAATAGGTATCCACATCAACCAAAGACTGGATATCTTCATCTAGTGCTTTATTTGCCAAGAAATCCGCCACCCTATTGGCTTCCCTATAGCAATGGGCTATAGAGAAGGAATTAAAAAATTCAAGTTGTGCTAGTATCTTATCCAACCAATAATTGAGATGCCAAGAATTTGAGGAGCGATTTGTGACCATATAAAACACAACTTGAGAGTCACCTTCTATAATGACATCCAAAAAATGCAAAGAAAGGAGCAAATCAAGCCCAATAGAAAGAGCATGTAACTCAGCCACATTATTAGTCCCACTAGCAATACAATGACATTGTACTTTAATAATACGAGCCCTATTATCAGAGACCACTGCACCAATAGTAGACTTCCTAGGGTTACCATGGGATGCTCCATCAAAGCTCAATTTGTACTTAGAAGGAGGAGGCAACCAGACAACCTCTTTCCTATTAATTAAAGAAGACTGTGTTTTAGAAATGGCCCCAATCATAGGGAGCATCTGCAAAGCCGACCAATTCTGGGTAATCCAATTATCCCATGGTGTAAAAGTATTTTGCAGACTAATGCCCTTGTAAATGAAGGCCAAGGCAGTCTCAGAGATGGATTTTTCAATACAGAAGATCACATCTAGCAAAGAGGAAGAGTGTTTCCTAAAAATATTGTTGTTCCTCTCAAGCCAAATCTTCCAAATTAGAATAGAAGGAGCAATTATTAAAAGATAAGCATAAAAAGAAGATGGATATAACAGAGGCCAACTCATGAATTGAGACCTAAGGTCACCACATAACTAGTACCAACATTGAGAAGCAAAGGGGCAATGAAGAAAAAGATGATCTACTGATTCAAGAGACCCTCCAGACATAATGAAAGGAAAAACAATAGTAATACCAAGCCTATCCAATCTCATACCAGTTAGAATTCTATCCTGAAAGGCTAACCAAGCAAATGCTCCTACTTTTGGAAGACAAGCAACATGAAAAAATAACTTAAAGGGAAAATCCTCCCCCCTACAACCTGTAGTCAAATAATTGTACCCCTCCTTAACTGAATATTCCCCTAATTTTGAATAGGTCCAAATAAGCTCATCCTCATCCTTAGAAAAAAGCAATGAGCATTTCTTTAACTCATTAACAAAAGAATATTTAATATCTTGGTCCACCAGAAGAAAGTCAATAGATTTCCATCTAGCCACAGGTAAAAGACCCGAGGAATTCACAAAAGTATAATCAGCTACAAATAAACCCCAAGAAGATTTGAGAAGGGACATAAGATGCGTCTAATCCCTAAGGCTAGAGACTGCTGGGAAACCATTCTAGACTTCCTCCCAAAATCTATCCTTTCGACCATTATGAATAAGCCAGGACAATCCTAGAATAATAATAGATCTACATTCATCCATGAAATTCTAGATTACAGACCCTTTAGGGAGCGAAGAAGCAGTAAAAATGGCCTCTCTAGAACAGTTTCTCAAATATTTTGCAGACAATATAGAAGCCCACTTGGAAGAGGGTTGTTTATACAACTTCCAAACTAACTTAGCACCAAGAGCCAAATTTTGTTTACCAAGATCCTTAATCCCTGCACCCCCGTTACCTTTCGGAAAACAAACCCTATCCCATGCTAACAGAGGGATCCTGTCTTTCTTATTAACATTGTCATTCCATAAAAAAGACCTTAAAAATGATTGCAGAGCAACCACAACTTTCTTAGGAGCCTTCAAAATAGAAAATAAATAGATTGGAACCGCATTTAGAACAGTTTTAATAAGCACAATTTTCCCAGAAAAAGAGAGCCACTTATGAGACCAAGAAAGTATTCTTGAAGAAATGGTCCCCGATATCCGTTCCTAAAAATTCTTCTTCTTTGAACTAGTAAAAAATGAGATACCTAAATACTTACAAGGGAACTGGCCAACAGAGAAACCCCCAAAATGAGTCAACCTAGACTGCACCAAAGGGGAAACATTAAGAAAGAAAATATTAGACTTAGCCCAATTAATCTTTTGACAAGAAAATGAGGAGTAATCCAAAATGGTCCTGTTAATGACCTTGGATTCCCCCATAGTACCTTTATCAAATAATAACGTGTCATCAGCAAATAAACAATGAGAATGACTAGCATCCATATAAGGAATAGAAATCCCCTTCTAGAGGCCACTATCCCTAGCACCCAAGATAGCTCGACTAAGAGCCTCAGCCAGAATAATAAATAGGAAAGGAGACAATGGATCCCCTTGCCTGAGACCTCTAGATGAAGCAAAAAAACCACATGGAGAACCATTCAAAATCACCAAGAATCTGGCCATGCTAATACATGCCTGTATCCATTTTACCCATTTTACCCCAAACCCAAAATTCTTAAGCACACACAAGAGCACCTTCCAGCTTACCCTATCATAAGCCTTCATCATATCCAACTTTAGAATCATAGTCAGAATAGACAACTAAGAGATAGAATGCAGAATCTCATGGGCCACAATAGCCCCTTCTGTCATTTCCCTACTAGGGACAAAACCCTCCTGCTCCCTTGAAACAATCTTTGGGATGAGCTTAGCAAGCCATAAAGAAATAGCTTTAGTAATAATTTAATATAAGGTATTACATAAATAAATTGGATAGAAATCCACAAATGATTTAGGATTCTCTAATTTCGGAATGATAGCAATCAGAGTTGTGTTGAGCTCCTTCACATTAGACCTATTGCATCGAGCCTCTCCTAAAACAAATCGAAGGTCCTCCCAGAGAAAAGGCCAACATTTTAAAAAAAAGAGAGCAGTAAAACCATCGGGACCAGGAGCCTTATCAGGTGCCATTGAAAAAACAACCTCCTTTACTTCATGAATAGAGAAAGGTGCCATTAGCATTACATTATCCTCATCAGAAATAAGCCTAGGAATAACGGAAGCAAAGATATCATTAAAGACATATGTCTCCTCAAGAATAAAGGACTTAAAAAATCGGATAGCCTCAACACCAATCTCATTCTCCTCTATAATAACAACTCCATCAAGATTTTGAATACAGGAGATCCTATTACGTTGTCTTTTTAACTTAGCTGATGAATGGAAGAATTTTGTATTACTGTCACCATCAGACAACCATGGATCCCTAGATTTCTGATGCAAATAGATTTCTTCCCTAGAGAGAATCTCCTCTAGCTAAGGATTTAACATATTGTGTCTCTGAAAAGTAGCAGAGTCCATACCACAGTTCATAATCGTAGTGTAGACACCCAAAATTGTCCAGTCTAATTAAATAAATATTTTATTTATTTAATTATCTAAGCTTAATTCTTCTATTAATTAAATAAATTTTTATTTATTTAATTAATTCATTTATCCTCTTCTAGCCTTATTTCTCATTTAAATAAATACATTTATTTATTTAAATTACCCTTTTCCTAAATTTAATAAATATTTTATTTATTTAATTATCCCACTTCTTCTATTAATTAAATAAATCTTTATTTATTTAATTAATTCATTAGCTTTTTCTACCCATGACACATGTCATTCATCTCTTAATTCATACACTACCTACCCCTTTCATTATTTTATTATTTCTTTTACCTACCCTCTAATCATAGCCGACCTCCTTTTACACCTCTCAATCTTATCCCTCCATTTCATATAGTGTCTTCTATATAAGGAGATGCTTCCTTCATTATCAAACCCCCCCTGTTGACTACTTGACTACACTACGCTTTTGAACATAGGTGATCCTACTTGCAACCACATTTTCGTTCTTTGTTGAGCTCTTGTGCACATAAAATCTAAGAGCAAATATATCAAGCAAGATCAATGGAGATAGAAAGAATTGAGATCCAAACCCTATTGGACATGTGATGGTATAATCTTTGTGATTTCATTTGATTTGCATTGTCTTAGGTAATCTTCATATGTTATGGTGGATCTTTGTTGTTGTTAGGCTAGGGTTTTGTGGTTGAATTCATTTAGCCTTTCAATATTATCATTATTGTTATCCATTTTCACCATATACATTTTGGCACACCCGGTGGGACCCTTGCCCCTTTTGCATTTTACATTTTTGTTGCAGATTTTGTGTTTGAAGTTACAGATCTGACATTTTCGCGTTTGCGCACTTTCAGGTTGCATTTTTGATTTTTTGCTGCGTCTGTGACATCTGGAACCGCGTTTGCATCCTCGACAGTATCTTATTTTATTTTTTTTGCAGATTCCGAAAATCGCGTCTGTGTTCCTCAGTCGCGTCTGCAGTGTTTTTAGATACGTCTATGTCCAAAAGTCACGTTTGGGTTCTGGAACTGCGTCTGTGTCTCGCAGAAGCACGTTTGCGTCAAAGAGTCACATCTATGTTTGGGGTAACTATGTCTGTGTGCGTTGCTTTCTTTTTTTTTTTTTGGAGTTTTATTGATTCAGTTTTTGGTTATTTAATATTTCAGATCCGGTTTATTTTGAGCTAACATCTTCAAATCTAGCTAACGAAATTGGTGCAGCTTGTCTTGAAAGCAAAATCATTTGGTTGAAGGCCCCTATTTTCACAAAGTCTTTTGGATTTAAAATTTACCTAACTTGTGTGCTTGCAGGAAGGGGTGATTATTTCAAACAATCCAAACTACTAATAAATCTTTGTTGCAGGTCCTTGGCAAGGGTTTTTGATTTTTTTATTGTGTGCTTTGTTTTCAATAGACTAGCAAACACTTCAATTGGTGCACTAAAATTGAATCATTGTCTTTTGTGTCTTGAGCAATAGGCTCTTTTTGTTTAATCTTTAGAGGGCCTGTCTTCCCATGTGGTCAAAATGACTACTAGTGAGAAGAGAACGACCCAAGTGGTAGCAAAAGAAAAGCCATCTTCTTCCAAACCACTATAAATAACTATATTCATGGTGAAAACTATGAATAACGTGTGTTGATTAGTTCATACCGACACTATTTCTCCCCATAAACCCATTTGATCAAATTTATTTGATCATTTGTAGGGCGTAACCCCTACCAGCTGGGAGCCTTCTATTTTTACAGAGCTGAAAGTGTCGCATGTATGGCCACACGAGCGGATGCCCTTACTAGCACCTTTTTGTTTTAAAAGCCCAAATCCTTCTAGTTGTTGGGGCAGGCGGTCAGACCTCTGGTAGCAGCCCACACACATATGGTTCTTAGTAGAGATACAAAGTTCGCCACAAGGAGTTTTCGTGTGGACTGATGCTTGGCTGACCCGAGAAGTGAGTGCCGAGGGTGGAGCGAGTGAGGTCAAGCATCTAAGTATCTGCTCTGAATAGCATAGCCTCAGGGGTAAAACCCCATGTGGGATCAACAACTATTGTCTTGGCCAGCCATAAGAATTGTGCTTGACTTATTTTAAACATTCAAAACATTCAAGACCGAACAACAAAACATTGTGTCTTTTGTGTCTTCAAGTGTATGCAAAACATTTTTACATCAAACAACACACTTTTCTTGGAGTCATTTTGAGTCTAAACACTTGCAAACATTGAGTCTTCATCGACACTGTGTCCTCTTGTCACGAAAAATAGTCAAATAGTCAGATTTGGTCACAACTAAACAACTTCACAGATTGGAAAAAATTGCACAAATTTTGCAGAAACGTGTCTATGTCTGACATAATAGCGTTTGTGTTGTATAACCGCATCTGTGAAGGGCAGAAATACGTCTGTGTTTCCAGAATCAACATTGCAATTTACAAAAAAATCTCAGAAACGCGTCTATGTTAAACAGAACGACATCTGTGTCAGGAAATCGTGTTTGTGCAGTATACAGGCACGTCTGCATTCAGAATTGAAAAACTTTTACAGTCCAGCAAACAAACACAGTCAGTTTCAGAATTCTTGAGCTTCCTAGGTTATTTCTCTAGGTTTTCATCTAGCATTCAACCTGTCTTTGGGTCTCACATAGTCCCTCATTTCTTTACATCTTGCATTAAATTCACATTTGTCTAAACTTGAGTCAAAAGGTCACTTGCTTTTCCTCATCATACTTTGTCAACACACTACATACAACAACACTTTGCTAAGTGATCCCTCATCAAGGTCTATCACCTTTGGGTCTCATTTGGTTTTACTTAGAGTCAAGGTCAACTTACCTCATCAAGAGAAACTATCCTCTCTTTGGAAGTCACACCTACTCTACTACATACATACTTGGTCTTACACTTTGGACATTGCAAGTAAACCTCAGATTCATTTACATTCCATCCAACTCTTGGTCTTCCATATTTTTTCCATTTTTCATCTAGGCTCACACATCTCGGTCAATACCTAGTTCATGGTTGAAACCTGTCTTCAAAAATCTAGGAGAGAAACTAAAGAGGCTCAAGAGTCCGCAAACATGAGTTCTTATGAGTATGACAATGATATCTTTTTCAATTCTGATCATACTACATTACCTGATATGGATGCCTATAGAAACATTCCAAATGTTGAGAACATGGACACTACAAACAACAATGATACATACAATGACAATATGGACAACTTTTCCATACATTCAGCAGATGTGGAAAAATCCATTATGGATCCCCATTTCAATCGATTGATTGAGGAAATAATGAGGAGGGATAGACAATACTTCTTACAAATGATGGCACAAAGTGGAGCCAAGATCCCTCATGATTTTGACATGTCTCAAATAATGGAAAATCAACCTTTGCAACAACCTCACTACAACATGGATCAAAGGAGGCCTAATAGTGGAGGCAATAGAGGACCACATATGGTACCTGAATCACCATCATCTTTGTTTCAAAAACCAGAGGCCCCACATACACATGGTCAAGCATATGATACTCACCTTCGTAGACCATTATGGAAGTCTTATGCAAAGAAATATGCTCAATCACATATCAATGCTAAGGATCAACCACCAAAGCAATTGGATATTCAAAGGCATGCTCAAAATTTGGACACAAGGAAACCCCGTGTAAAATTTGGGGGCAACACATTAGAACATGACATGCCTATAGAGTATGGTATACATGGACAAAATAGATATTGCGTTCCTCAACATGAATCTATACCAAGTGGTCCATATATGCAACATCATTATAGACCTCCTCTATATGAACATGTGTATGATCAATATCATCCATATATGCAACATGCTCCTCCTCAAATTGGTGCCTCAAGCATGGGGTATGGTCCAAGAAGTCGATCTCCACTTAAGAGTATTTTGGAGCAACAAATCAAGGACTTACAAAAGAAAATGGAGGACATAAATACACCAAAGCCAACATACACAATGAGAGACATATGTCCTTATCCATTTGACAAGAGCATTCCAATGCCTCCTTTTCCTACACACTTTGTGACCCCTAAGTTTGATAAGTATAAAGGAAAAGGGGATCCTAAGGCACACATAAGATAGTTTTTCACAGCTTGCATTGAGGTAGCAGTAGAAGAGACATATTTGATGAGATTGTTCCCACAGAGCCTAGGCGATCAAGCTATGGAATGGTTCTCCCAACTTCCACCTGGTATTAAGTCATGGGGTGACTTAGCAGAGGAATTTATTCAACATTTCTCCTACAATATAGAGACAGACATATCAGTCACTACTTTGTGCAACACTAAGCAAAAAGAGGGAGAGTATTTTGCATCATTTTTACAAAGATGGAGGATTCTAGCCAGCAGATGCTCTTGTGAAATTCCACAAAAACAAATGGTAGAGATGTTCACCCAAAATGTTAACAAAGACATTGGCTATGATCTAAGGAAAGCTTGTTTGTCCACCTTCAAGGACATCATTGAAAAAGGCTTAGCGATAGAAAAGGTCCTAATTGAACAAGGAGTCATTAAGATATTCAAGGAAAACAAAGAGGACTTTAAAGGAAAAGACAAGCCAAGATTTTGGAACAAAAACAAGAACACAATCAATGATGGTGTTGTTGATGCCAACACATTGCGACCCAAATTCATTTTTTCGGGATCAAGTTCTACAAACAATCAAGTGAATACTCAAACAACTTCCAAATCACGAAGGAAGTACACTCCATTGGGAGAACCACTTGAGTCAGTTTTCAAAAAGCTAGTGGCAAACAAGGTAATCACTATTCCAGATTTTCCTCCATATGAACCAAAGGTTAAACCAAATTGGTGGAATGATGATGAGTATTGCAAATTTCATAAAAGCAAGGGTCATAAGATAGGAAATTTTCATCGACTGAAGAACATCATACAAGATCTCATTGATAGAGGTGACATTGAGATTGAGGGACACTCATCCAATCAAGAACATGAAATGTTTAAGGAACCATTCCCAAAGCATGACAAGGGAAAAGCTAAAGCCATAGATGACCAAAACAACTATACCAGAGAAACCTATAACTATGATTCAACTATCAATCACATTTCGATGGACAATTATGTCTCTACCATTATCATCAAGGACAAAAACCTTGAGAATTCTACCCAGAGACCCAAGATTGTCCTAAAAGGTGTTGGATCTTCTACCGAACCTACCTCTGAATGTCATGTTACAACCCATTGAGGTAAAATCACTTTGCAAGGTGCTCCAACTAGAAACACTACTTCCTCATCAACCAATCTTTAGTATGACCTTGTAGAATAGTTAGGGAAGACACCCGCGCTCATCTCCATCCTTGAGCTCTTATGCATATCCCCCGCACATAAAGCTATTCTTGACAAAATCTTGAGAGACACTACCATTCCTACTGATCTGAACGTGGACTAGTTTCAAGCCATAGTGGGATACCTTTCTGTTCCACACTCGCTTACATTCACAGAAGCTGACGACGCCTTCGTAAGCCAACCACATAATGCACCACTACACATTGAAGCTTTCATACACAAACATTGAATAAAATGAGTCCTGATAGATGGAGAAGCTGGTCTAAACATTTTTACATTGAGCACAATTAAACAATTGGGATATTCTGATAAAGCTGTGAATTCTACAAACAAAATCACAATCAAGGCATATGATGATGAAGAGCGTTCATCCAAGGGCACAATCAACTTACCTCTCAGAGTTGGGCCAGTTATGAAGGATGTGGTTTGTCAAGTCCTAGACCTAGATCTCACTTACAACATATTGCTAGGGTGTCCTTGGATTCATGAAATGAGGGCAGTCCCATCTACATATCACCAATGCATTAAGTTTCCTCACAATGGAGTTGAGGTAACAGTTAACGGTGATCCTAATCCGTTCATATACAGTAATAACCTGAGATCAAAAACTAAGACCATTATTCCTAGTAATCGCAAAGCTGTTCCTTCTTCGGCATACATTGATCCTGAGTCATTAAAACCTTCGACATCAAAAAAAGGTGAGCCTAAAGGCAAATTTCAGGACAAGGGCATGGGGGAATACACTTTAAATCAGACCATGTACTTACAACAAGTCATGAGTTCACCAAAAGAATATGGAAGACCACATCCAAACAAGCAAGTATCCATCATTGTACTCAAATGGGACCCTACTACCTTTCAAAGATGGGGTGAACTGGAAGAGGAAGACTTATACAAAATGCTTTACAAAGACATTAAAAATGATACACAAGATCACATCAATCTACCATGTGAGAAATATGGCAAAGGTTTCAAGATCCTACAAAAATTCGGGTATGATGGAAAAAGCCCTCTTGGGTTACGAAAGGAAGGCATCATTGAACCTTTACAACTTGAATTGGCATTCAAAAAGGAACGCTCGAAGGGACTTGGTTTCTTGACTTCTAAGGTCCACACTCAAAGGATAGAAGAAGCCTTACAAATCGAAGCTGCCAAAATTCAACAAGAGGATCGCTATTCCACAAACTCCAACGAATGGGAATGGGGTTCAGACAAATCCTCCAGTGACTATGAGCTCACCGAGACATTCAGAGAGCCAGATGAACCCAAAGAAGAAGACGAATTTTATAAAAGATTCAAAGTTGGTCAAGAAACAACCCATGAGGATTCCACATAGTCCTTGTCTCAAGGTCCTAGGTTGAAATCACATAGGATGAGAACACCTGTCCCAGAATGCGCTACTAGTGATGATAATTTGGATTCGTTCACGATCGAGATTGATGAGGAGAGTGCCATCGATGACCTCAATAATTACCTTGACATACTCAAATATAATTGCATCTTCACTCTTAGCCTTGTTGACTTCGAAGACATTAAAGGCCTTCCCCTCATTCACCACCAACTCATTGACTGGGATCATGAAGGACCTGCACAGTTTGACACATTCCAAAATGATGAAGCTTTTATTGACTATATTGGCATACAAGATGATCTTCCCCCTGGGGACCATAAAGTAGGATACACTATAGAACTCAATAATGTGGCATATTTTGGTGAGGGTGTCAGACCTTCCAGTCGCAAAAATGTGAAAATAAAAACAAACCAAGGGTCTTATGGTGAAAACCACACTGTGGCGCTGTCTGACCCCAAAAAAGTAAAAAGAAAGGATGTATCTAAGGGAAAAAACCTCTCTGAGGCACCTGAAGATGGAAGGCTCGACATTCTCCCAGCATCATATGAGGAAAAGTCATCCATGTTGGTAGAGGAGACTATCAAAACAAACATTGGTACAAAAGAGGTTCCACACAACATATTTCTGGCTCAATCATTGACTGAGTCAAAAAGGTCAAAATTCATAAGTTTCTTCAAAGAACAACAAATCAACTTTGCATGGTCATACGCTGATATGCTTGGATTAGATCCGGATTTGGTAATGCATCATTTGACAGTTAAACCGGGGGTAAAACTAGTGAAACAGAAATTAAGAAAGATGCATCCACAAGTGGCATTACTAGTCAAAGTAGAACTTGAGAAACTATTGGATGTCAGATTCATATGCCCAATTGATTATCCTGAATGGATCTCCAACTTAGTGCCTGTCAGTAAACCAGATTGTAGCATCAGAATATGTATAGATTTCAGAGACATCAACAAAGCTTGTCCTAAGGATGACTTCCCATTACCAAACATAGATTTGATTGTAGATCTCACAGCAGGTCATGAAATGTTATCATTGATGGATGGATTCTTTGGTTATAATCAAATAAAGATCACATTTGAAGATCAATACAAAACATCATTCACTTGTCCTTGGGGACCTTTCTGTTGGAATGTCATGCCCTTTGGGCTAAAAAATGCAGGCACTACATATCAAAGAGCCATGACTACTATCTTTCACGATCTCATGCACATAACTGTGGAAGATTATGTCGATGACCTCTTGGGCAAATCAATAGACAAAAATACACATTTGGACATACTTTCAATCGTCTTTGATCGGTTGGAAAAATACAAAGTAAGATTAAATCTCAAGAAATGTGTCTTTGGAGTAACCTCCGAGAAGCTCCTAGGATTCATTGTATCAAAAAGAGGAATCAAAGATGATCCGACAAAAGTCAAGGCCATCCTGGAGATGCAACCACCAAGAAATATTAGTCAACTTCGGTCTTTACAAGGGAGACTCTAGTCCATATGAAGATTCATAGCACAACTTGCTGATAAGTGTAATCCTTTTCAGCACCTAGTACATAAAAACATCAAATTCAAATGGGATGATAACTGTCAATAGGCTTTCCAGACACTCAAAGCTTATCTTTTGAATCCGCCAGTTCTGATGCCACCAGTTCCAGATCAACCTCTATTACTATACATATCAGCTACTCCAACAACACTGGGGGCACTCTTAGCACAACAAATTGCTGAGGGCAAAGAAAAAGAAGTATACTATATCAGTCGCACATTGGTGGGATATGAGCTAAATTACACACCAATTGAGCATGCATGTCTTGTTGTGGTCTTCGCTTCACAGAAGTTACGACATTACATGCTAACTCATAAGACTAAGTTGGTTGCAAGGATAGATCCATTGAAATACCTTCTCAATAAAGCAACACTTACTGGGCGACTAGCCAAATGGGTAATGATCCTGAGTGAATTCGACATTGAGTATGTGGATAGAAAAGAAATAAAAGGAAAATTTATCACAGATCAGTTAGCAGATGCTCCCATGATCGATGATGTTCCTCTAAATTTAGAATTTCCAGATGAATCCATTTTAACAATGTCACATGCAAAGCCATGGCAACTGTACTTTGACGGCTCATACACACAGTATGGGGTAGGAGCTGACATCCTCTTTATAACTCCTCAAGGGGATTCTATACCAAAATCATACCGCTTATCATTTCATTGCACTAATAATATAGCGGAATATGAGGCATTAACAACTAGATTACGGATTGTAGTTCAGTGGAAGATCCAGGAACTTCATGTTTTTGGGGACTCTCAACTTGTAATTCATCAAGCAATTGATGATTACCAAACAAAAGATGAAAAATTAATGCCTTACAAAAAAATGGTGGATGACCTGAAACAACATTTCACAAAGATAGACTTTGAGCAGATACCAAGAGAGCAGAATCGAGCCGCAGATGCCATGGCTACAATTGCTTCATTGATCAATCTACCTCCGAATGAGACCTGCTATGAGTTCTTGGTGGATAACCTGTTGGTTCCTTCATATGAAATCACTCCTAATGAGATGATATGTGTTGTCAGTCCCGAGTCCTAGTTATATGGTTCCATTTTCACATACCTTTGTGACAATACCCTACCTCCTGATCTATCCAATAACCAACATCGCACTTTCATTCGCCAATCTTCTCGATACATCATTTTAGCTGATATCCTATACCGGCAAGGTTTAGATGACACTCTTCTTAGATGTTTAGAAAGTGACGAAGCTCAGATTGCATTACGTGAAGTACATGAAGGGATATGTGGTCCACATGCTAGTGGTCCTACCTTAGCCAAGAAACTCATCAGGACTCGATACTACTGGCCCAATATGGAAAAAGACTCATATCAGTTTGTCAAGAAATGTAAGCAATTTCAAATTCATGGAGACCTCATCCATGCACTAGTGCAAGAACTTCAACCAATTGCATCTCCTTGGCCCTTTTGTCAGTGGGGACTCGATCTCATAGGCAAGATTCACCCTCCTTCTTCCAATGGTCATAAATTCATTATCACCGCTACATAGTATTTCACAAAATGGATTGAAGCCATGCCTCTTACACAAGTCACTAGAAAATAGATTGCTACGTTCATCCTAAACTATATCATTTGTTGATATGGTATTCCTGTTTCCATTATCACTGATAACGAGCATCCCTTCAAAAATCAGGATGTTCGTGAACTCTGTGACCGCTTCCATATTTCCCATCGTTTCTCCATGCCATATTACCCCCAAGGTAATGGTCAAGCTGAGGTGTCTAATAAGACAAATCTTAAAATCCTAGAAAAGACAGTCGACGACGCTGGCCGTAATTAGCATATCCAACTTAATCCTGCACTTTGGGCATACCGCACAAGTGTCTGCACACCTACAGGAGCTACACCCTATTCACTTGTCTACGGCGCTGAAGCCATCTTGCCTATTGAGGTCGAGTTGCCCTCTTTACGAGTCTCTTTATGAAACATTATTAGTGATGAAGACTATAGGGTCTCTCGCTTACAAGAACTTGAACTATTGGATGAATGAAGACAAACTGTTTTTAATCATCTCAAGGCTTGCCAACAATGAATGAGTCGCAACTACAATCACAAAGTCAAGCCTCGCACATTTGAGGTAGGTGATTTGGTTCTTAGAGAAAACCCCAAAAATCAGCAAGATAGAGAGAAGAAGGGCAAGTTCGAACCAAACTGGCTTGGTCCTTACATCATTATAGCAGCATATGGATCTGGGGCATATCAGCTCTCAACTACAGAAGGTGAACCTTTGGATGATCCTATCAATAACATGCACCTTCACAGGTTTTACACATAGCTCTTCAGAGTATCCTAATTCAAAAACACAAAAAAATCAAAAAATTCAAAAATACAAAAAAAATTATAAAACAAAAAAAATCGTCACTTGGTGAAAACTTGGCAAACAGGCGCCTCGTGACACAAAAAAAAATTTGAAAAATCAAAAAAAGTAAAGAGAAATAATTTCGTCCAACGGTGAAAACCACTTTGGTGGTGCCCTGGACAAGTACCATGGTGAAAACTGGGTCACCAGCGCCATGCGTAGAGACATTTGCACACACTCACAACCTATTCGTTCATAATAAACTTACCCACTCCCATCATGGCTTGTTATTGATCTATCCAAGATTGGTTAGCCATTCATAATAAACCTCCCTTTTCACCTCCCTTTCCATCCATAATCAATCAGATCCTATCTATGGCTAAGGCAAATCCTACGTCTAGTGATGGGTGTGGAACTGAGAACATCACATGTTTCGAGGAGTACAGTTTCTTCCAGCTTCCTTTAGTCTATCCGTGCACAATTCGCAATAAAACAACATTTGCATCATAGATCCACAATAAAGTTTCATCTTCTCCGCAATAAAGTATCAGTTTCATGGATTCAGTTAGTTTCAGATGAGACAGCAGCAACAATGGGCTTCAACAAAATCAAATCTTTCAACAGACTCAGACAACATATGGTTCCGTGCTATCTATCCTTTTTGTGAAAGTAAATATTGTGACCACAATCAAATAAGACTTATACAAGTGACAAGAGACACTAAACTTGAGGACTATAGTGGATGTTGGTGTTGAGTCTTGGTTTTCTTTTGATTTTATCTTTTGGTGACATGTCTTTTAGCTTTTCCAGGATGTCTCTGACTAGAGATTTTATCTCCAGGATGTCTTTGCATAGAAAGGCGAGGATGGGGTGTCGTCACCTATTTTTCTTTTTGATGTTTGTGGATTGTCTCTTAGTAATGCTATGACTTGTCCAAGGATATGAGGACACTATGAGTCTAGTGTGAACTGGGGCATTCCTTGTTTGTGACTGTCTTATCTCCATACAAATAGGTACAATGACTTTCTGGGTCAAACATATGCCTTGACTGTCATAACCTATTTTGCCATAATAAAGCTCAATGATGATAATGCACAAGAAGCTCTTTCACTTTCATATCTTTTGTCTTCCATCCCCCTTTCTTGATTGACTTCCATCATCCTTCTTGAGTCTGAGTAGCCTGCTATCACATGACTGAGTATAATGACACACCAAAAACATTTGCATCTCATGTAGTTTCACCTGCATTACCACATATAAGCATTTCATACATACATATAGGTATCACAATTGCATCACATCCTACACACATCACATGTTAGCAATCTTACATTTTTATCATGAAAATAGTCATTTGCATTATCATATTCATCTGCATTACATACATTCACATTTGCATCATGCATACACATATAAAACATAAAAGAACAAAAAAAAATATATTGCATTGCATCATATACATATTTGCATTCATATCATAAGCATCACATAAGAACATCTCATCACATAGGTACACATGCATATAGCTACCGCAAAGATGAATCATCTCATATATATATATATAAAGTGTCATGATACAATGATGTCAAAATCATATGGCTACAATCACCCATAGGTGTCTACATCATCATACAAAATGATACAATACTGATACATAGGGAGCCCTCTACGGCTATGATGAACTGCCTCCCTTGGAGCTACCAGGGCTCGATGGAATCTGAGCCCTCGAAGGACCCACCCTAGGATCATCCCTCCTATCCCCCCTATTTGGTAGTGGTGGAGGACCTATAACCCCACTGCTAGACGCCTGTCACCTCTGGCTCCCTCCCATCGTCATTGTTGTCCGCGATGGCCTACGGAAGCTCCTTGCCCGCTGATCAGCTGGCACTAGACCATAATAGAGATCCCGCCAGTAAGCGATCTACTCCCCTACCTACATGACATAGGCATATCCAGCTTCTGTGTCCTCTGCCGCCTACCTCCCAGCCCTCAGTGCTGTCTCAGCTTCTATGTAGTGCTGAATAGCCTGGTCTCACTCTCGCTCAGTATCTCTGAGCCACCTCCTGAGTCCTGAATCTCATTTGCCTGTCCCTGGCAGATCTCCCTCAGCTCAATCAGCTCATCCTAATATAGGTGTGCCAGCACCCATGGTCCCCAAGCATATCTGGTGTGCTATGTCACCAGTGTCTCCAATGTGCTCCCCCAGCCCACAGCCAACCCTCGTGTCGCTCTATCTGGACACATGAACCCACTGATCGCTCCTCCTACCACTACCGGTAGTGCCAATCCTGTCTGTGTCATGGTATCCCATGCCACATGCCCTACCCTCATCTCTAGTCCTAGATCCTGGAACACTCATCTCAGGGCATCCCTGTCTCCATCTTGATCGTAGGGTATCAGCTCCCCATCGATCAGTATCCTCAGAATCTGGTATACATCCTCTAGGGTGACTGTCATCTCCCCCATCGACAAATGGAACGTGCACGTCTCAGAGTGCCACCTCTCAGCTAATGCACTTAGCAATCCCATGTTAGCCCAAAACTTAGGCACATACAGAATATGTCTCAATCTCATAGCCTTAATAGCAGCTCTGTCCTCGAACGTCAACTCAGGTCGCAACCTTTGAGTTGATGGGAATCTCTCCCGTGACTCTAGCATAGGCAAATACTCCTATAGTCAAGCAAATCAATCATGTCAGTCATAGTGGCATTCACTGTTCATCACAAAATGCTACTTTTTATCTAAGTGCATATGGTACTCTATCCTAGTAACACTCACTATTCATCACAAAGTGTTGCTTCTATCCTAGTGACACTCATTGTTCTTCACAAAGTGTTGCTTCTATCCTAGTGGTACTCCCTATTCATCACAAAGTACTACGTGTTTTGCACTCCCTGTTCATCACAAAGTGCTACTCACATTTGCACTCACTGTTCATCACAAAGTGCTGCTCATATTTTAGTACTCCCTGTTCATCACAAAGTGCCTTGATCTATCCTATCCTAGGGCCTCTGCTTGAGTGAATCCTCTTGAGTAGTTTCCTAATTGGCAACGTATGTTCTATGATAGAATTATCAATCCTAGCCCTATTTGCAATTCTAGTCTTCCCTAGAGGACCTACTTCAGCGTATCCTCTCAGCAACTTATCCAATCGATAGCGTATGTTCATCACAGAACTGCCGATTTGACCTTGAAGACATAAACGTGCCTTCATGAAAAAAATGCACTTAGAGACTGCATAAACGCGGCTGTTTTACACAGATGTGGTTGAAACACATAGACGTGCCTATGCTCTACATAGACATGCCTGGAAGACACAAACGTGTCTGCCTAGCACAGACACGCCTACCGAGTATAGACGCACCTGGCACCAACAAAGATGCACCTACATGTTTTTGACATTTTTTGGACCCTAGCCTAGAGCGCATTTATTGCTCTACCTAGCATGCATTAATGACAACAATAAATGCAACAAAGTACAAGGAGGTTTTGTGGTACTTACCGACTCTCCTGCCTCTGCTGGCCTCTGATATCGACGAATGCGATCGAATCTATGAACAAATGCCATCGCTGTTGACTGCTGCTGCTCTATTTTCACTCTGCACTCTGCTCTCGTTGATGTGTGGATGACAATGAGGATGTATTTTCCCTCATGGTCTATTTTATAGACTACCCTAGCCCTAGCCCTCATCTCCTGAGTCAGTCTTCTTTATCCCGTGACTCTGTCTCTTTATCCGGTCAGTCCATTCTATCCCGTCTTTCTTATTGAGAGATTGTCTGCGATCTTTTCAGACATTTTTTTTCATCCAATCTCTCGAGGGGGCATATCATTCCCATCTTGGGGCAACTCTATATCAGTTCATCTTATCTTCTTTGAAACAACGCGACAAGCCGTATTGTCTCAAAGAGGAGCAAAATGTAGACACCCAAAATTGTCTAGTCTAATTAAATAAATATTTTATTTATTTAATTATCTAAGCTTAATTCTTCTATTAATTAAATAAATCTTTATTTATTTAATTAATTCATTTATCCTCTTCTAGCCTTATTTCTCATTTAAATAAATACATTTATTTATTTAAATTACCCATTTCCTAAATTAAATAAATATTTTATTTATTTAACTATCCCACTTCTTCTATTAATTAAATAAATCTTTATTTATTTAATTAATTCATTAGCCTTTTCTACCCATGACACATGTCATTCATCTCTTAATTCATACACTACCTACCCCTTTCATTATTTTATTATTTCTTTTACCTACCCTCTAATCATAGCCGACCTCCTTTTACACCTCTCAATCTAATCCCTCCATTTCATATAGTGTCTTCTATATAAGGAGATGCTTCCTTCATTATCAAACCCCCTCGTTGACTACTTGACTACACTACGCTTTTGAACATAGGCGATCCTACTTGCAACCACATTTCCATTCTTTGTTGATCTCTTGTGCACATAAAATCTGAGAGCAAATATATCAAGCAAGATCAATGGAGATAGGAAGAATGGAGATCCAAACCCTATTGGACATGTGATGGTATAATCTTTGTGATTTCATTTGATTTGCATTGTCTTAGGTAATCTTCATATGTTATGGTGGATCTTTGTTGTTGTTAGGCTAGGGTTTTATGGTTGAATTCATTTAGCCTTTCAATATTATCATTATTATTATCCATTTTCACCATATACACGTAGTATTAAGAATTTCAAGTTCTTCCTGAATCTTAAGCTTTTCAGAAAAAATATTTTTAAAATGCAACACATTCCACTTCTTAATCTCGTGTTTCTGGAAAAGAGAGTTTCTTGACAAACTGAAACATTCTAGTCCCATAAACAAAGGGAGCCGAGGTCCACCATGATTGTAAAAGCATGAGAAAAGATGGATCTCGAAACCACATTGATTCGAATTTAAAGAAGAATGACCAGGAGCTCTATCATCCAAAATAGACAACACAATCAAAAAATGATCAAAACTAGCATAAGGCAAAACTGAAGCCACCACATCCACATCAGAGGAAATCCAATTGGCAGAAACCAAAAAATGATCAAGTGTTTGAGCAATCTGCGAGAAATATTTTCTCCTATTAGTCCAAGTAAAAGGACCAGTCAAGGTTTTACAATCCACCAAATCATTATGAATAAAAGCAGAAAAATCCTCCAAGATACGCTTATTGGGCAAAATACCCCCAATTTTCTCATCATCAAAGGAAATGGCATTAAAGTCCCCTCCAAAAACCACAAACTGACCATGCAGGGAAGAATAGGTAACAGATAAAGAGTCCCAAAGAGCTTTCTTACCCCCAATTGGCATTGGCCCATACACATTGAACAACTAGAATTTAACATTCAAAATATGACTCTTAGCAAAAGCCAACATCCAGAAGGGAGTAGAAACAACCAATTTTAACTCAGTAGACACATTATTCCAAAGAAAAGCCAAGCCCCCAAATGGCCCCGCTGAAGGGGAGACACAAAAATTCCACAACTTCCATTTTGAAAACAAAAAATCAGCACCTTGACAACTTAACTTAATCTCTTGCAATAGTAACACATCATACTTCATTAAATCCAACTATGATTTAATGAGGCACCTTTTCTCAGGGGCATTTAAGCCCCTAACATTCCAAGACACGATTTTAATTTCTCTTGAGGGGAGACAATTTCTCCCCTCTTCTTAATTGTAAAATCAGAGCTCTCCAACTTAGCCTTCAAGCTACGCTTGGAGGAAACAGACCAAGTAAACAGAGGACTCGAGAGCGTAGACTAAATACTAGCATAAATCTCTAACTATGTGTAGAACGCCTTCGTCTTCCTACCTCTTTTAGCAGGAGAAGGAGATGGAGAGGTAGGGGATAAAGGGAATTGAACCAAATGTTTATTAATTGCAGGATCAAACCCCACATTCCCATTCCCAATTACACCCAAGGCATTATCATCCTCGTGACCTTTATCTAATGAGAGAATGTCAAAAGGATTACAAGTTGGTGGAATATCCAAAGAGGAATTCAAATTGACCAAATCTTGATCAATCACTTCCACCACTTTATCAGTGACATCTGAATTTAAGGTAATGTTATGGTCAGAGACTAACTTTTGAACTTTAGAAATTAAGTTTGCATCAGGAAGGAAGGAATCCATACAAACAGGATGATCTTCCTTCTGAGAATTCATGAGCAACCCATCCTTCATAAGAGAAGGAGGCCCTAAATCTGATGCACAATCCCGGTCTTTCTCAAATCCCAAAGGACGAATTTCAGTGTCGACAAAAATCAGACCTTGCAAAGAAGGGGATTTTGGCCAACTCCCAACATTGACATTAGACTGGGGAGTAACAGGTTTTGAATTATATAATGTTGAAGGCCAAGACACCTTGTCTCCAAAAGACAAACCCTTAAGAGAAGCAAAGAGGGCAGAATCCATAACCACGGAAGCCCTAGAAAACCAAGTAGAATTGTGAACAATACTCTAACGCCAAATACCATCAATAGACTTCAAATTACAATTTGAAAGAGCCACAGAGGACGAAGAAAGAAAAACACAAATCTTGACCCTAAAAACCCCATCCTTGAAAACTAAATGCAAATGAATAAATTTCCCGAAAGAATCCCCAATTTTTTGCAAGATATCCAGATCTGAAAATTCTTAGGGAAGACCAGGCAAGGAGAACCAAGTAGGAATACATTTTACAATATCTTGCGATGCAGAAAAAAAAGGATTCCAATTTTCCACAAAGATTAAATTACGACCTAACCACAAATATGGTTTCTCCAAAGCCTGTTGTTTAGCCTCCACAGAATCAAAAATAGCAATGAAAGAATTCATAGAAAGAACCTGAAAGTAAAGCATGCAATACCAGAGAGAGTGAATTTTATGATGAAGCTTGGAAAGAAAAATATTATCACCCTAAACCTGGATAAGAACCGCCAAGGACTGCAAATCCCTAGCTTTCTTATCAAAAGGAGCTTCGACCGCAGAAATACAAGGCATCAGTAACCAAACTTTCTCTGCCAAAGGTTCTTTAACCAAGGGTTTAATCACTTTCAAATCAGAAAATAAAGGAACTTTTGGCCGAGCCAAACCAACAGAGTTCCCCCGAACGCCCTTTTGAGGAATATTTTTGCTCCAATGGTTTTTTCCAAACCGTCCAAACCCGCAGGATTTAGAATGCACAGAGAAATTCTTCCGAGACCCAAAAAACCTTTGAAATAAGACAATTTCAGCCTTCCAGGATGCCCTCGACGCCACTCTGATTGATCCCGAGAAAACACATCAACTCATTTACCATTACAAAAAACCCACTGCAGAGTATGATCAGTCTGAAAGCCAAAAGGATCTGGAGGTGGAAGGGGATCATTAAGGGCATCCTTGCCCCAACTCTGCTTGCACCCCAAAACCCTAGCATGCTAAAATTCGCCCATCATATTCCTAGTTCAATTATTATTAGTATTATTATTATTATTATTATTATTATTATTATTACTACTACTACTACTACTACTACTACTATTAATATTTTTATTAATTTATGAGCAATGTTAGTTGGAGATGAAAATTTAATAAGGATGAAATTAGTTAAAAAGAAGAATTAAATAGTGGTGACACACTCATGAGGTCATAATTTGGAAATTATTTATTTCCTCAATATTCTAATTGAGCACATGGTGTAGGAGAAATAAGAAGATTCTAGAAAAGAAATTTTCTATTTCAAAATATTAAGGAATAAATATTATATTTAGCAAATATAAGCCATGGGAGTTACAAATTATTCTATGACAAGAATAATTCTATTCATGGCTCTTTTTTATGACAAAGGAGTTACGAAATTTATTTTTGATAAAATGGAGGAAAATTCAAATTCGAATTTTGAATGCATAGTCAAATGTAACCCCTACTATGACAACAATCATTTTTTCATGAAATTAATTTAGAAATTGTTTATTTTCTCAAAATGTTATTTAGCACATGTTGTAGGAGGTAATGAGAAGGTTCTAGAAGAGAATCTCACATTCAAATTTTTACATGTAACCCCCACTATGACAATAATCTTTTTGCATGGAAATTATTTTGAAAAAAAGGAGCTGTGAATCAATTAATTCTTTTGGTAGTGGGAAATGGTCCTCCTTTTCTATATATTGAACACTAGATTTTCAAAAAAGGGGAGTTCATTTGTGTTTGCAAAAAAAGTAATCTTTGAATTTTTAAATTTGTTTCAATTTCATGTTAGTTGTAGGAGGAATTTTGTAGATGTATTGCAGGATTTTATAGGATTTGAAGAAGATCATTATCAGGCTACACGACAAGGATTGAAGGAGGATAGCGAGGAAAACAAAGAGTGAATCAACAACAAGTGTTTTTCATTCATCTCACAGAAATCAGGTTCCCCTCTCCCATATTCACTTGTATTATTTTCTTTCAACAAAAAAAAGGAGAAAGAAGGGAGGGATTTTTATCTGCATGCATGTATTTTTCTATGGTAAATTTATGAAGGGAAAAAGATTTATGATTAAATCAGAAAGTGGGAGGGTTAGTTAGTTATCTCCTTATAATCTTATGAAAGATTTGGCATTGGATCAAGAGCAACTAGAAAAAGATTGCAATTATTTAGGAACTTTTTGTATATTGATTAGCTAGAATTATTTAGTAGCTTTTTGTATATTGATTAATTGGAATTATTTAGGAACTTTTTGTATTTTGGTTAATTAAAATGGATTGATTAGAATTATTTTCATTGGTTAATTAAAAGTGAATTGATTGGGATTATTTGGGAATCATGTTCATATTGGTTAATTAAAAATGAATTGATATTCATAACGGTTGATTAAAAGTAGATCGATTGGTATTAACTAGGAGCCTTATTCATACTAGTTAGTCAGCAATAAATGTGTCTCTCCTAACCTCATATTTCAAACATGGGTAATGTGATTATCGAGATCTTTTCCCTTCAAGAAAGTAGGCACTAAATTGGTTGTTAACCTTCTTGCAAGCAATTCGATATCTTTCATGTATTAAGTGCTTATTAAAAGTGTAACAGTTAGTAATTCAAATCATTTTATAAGCTATTTCTTACAAGTATCCTAGCTTTCAAGAAATTGGAACTTTCCTGTATTTAGTTCAAGAATTAGAATTTTATTTTTACCATAGTTTCTTTCATGACAATATTACTCCAAGGTAGTTGGCTTATTTATTTTCCGTTCTTCTCAAATGTTCCTTTCGATTATATCTTATTTTCAATATCAAGCAATAATTTATTTTCCATGGACAAAAGGAAGATGGGCTTGTGGGTAGATGTGGCTTGGGATGATCCGTCACATGTTTTGCAATGGGTGTATACCAATGGTAGATGGGAGGATAGGGCATTACAGGTAAAAAGGAATGGGGATTTTAATGTGTTTCGGCCAGTCTCGAGGTATTTTCAAGGTTTTTTTTCAGAATAGACATAGTTTTCAATGGAGACAAAATAATAATAGGAGGAGAATTACTCAGGGCCAGTCTAATAATGGGGTAATACAAGGAAAGGTTGTGAAATTTTTTAAGGGTAAATGGCTAAAGGTCTGGGTGAGAAGCGAATATTTTCTCAGGTGGTTGGTTCAGCGAATGTAGAACATGCCGTTAGGGCTTCTGTTTCTTCACCGCAGGTGGGAAGGAAGGTAAATCTAAACCCTAAGGAAGCTAGTCTGAAGAAGGAAAAGGTAACTATGATTCCTATTGTTCCTATCCAGCCGAGGGTTTCATCATCTCAGGTTTGGGCTCTGATTCCCTACATTGATCTCTTGGGTTCATTTGTGGACAAGAAAGTGTTTTGCTTACACACTAATGCTATTTCTAGGGAAATTTGGGGTGACCAAATGAGCCTGTTAAAACTTTATCATAAATTGCAAAAACGATGGGCGGATATGCATTATTTTCAATTATTGACCGCAAATACTTTTATTATTGTTTTTTATTCTTCTTCTGTTAGAGATGAAGTTTTGAGATCTTCGCATCATTGGTTTGGGAAGCACTTAATTTCTATTTCAGCTTGGAAACCTTTTCTTGTTCTTGCTTCATCTGGTTTGAATCTTATACCTGGGTGGTTTGGCTTACCTAAAATTCCCTTTGAGTTTATGGACCCGGATATCCTTGAGCAAATTGGGAATACATTTGGGACTTTTTTGACTTCTAAAATGGACTTTGTGGAGGGGGATCTTCGGGTAAAAATTTGTGTGTTAACTAATCCTAATAATGTGTGCCCTCGTACTTGTAATATCAAATAACATGATGGTATTTGGCATCAATCTATTGATAAACTAGATTCGAAGCTTCATAATTCTCCTTTACTTTTGGATGCTCCTTTCCTTATGTATTTTAAGAAAAACCCATACAAGTGTGGCTCAGCCCCTAAACCTTCTAGTAAAATTTCAAATTTTGAGGGTTCGGAGGTAGGAGTTGATCATACATCAATTGTGTTTTGTCCTGAAATTTTTAAGCAACATATACAGGTTAATGCCAATAATACTCATATGGGGGATTTGGTAACTTTTGAACTTGTGAATTTAGACAAAAATGCGGTAGTTTTGGAAATTAATAAAGAGGCACCCACCATAGAAGTTCGTAATGATGCTTCTTTAGTTCAAGAAATTTAGAATTTAGTGTCTAATAATTCATCGTAGAAGGTTGAAGTTAATATGGACAAAGACACTACTTTAGGGATTAGTGACATGCCCGAGGCTATTATACCAGATGAAAATATAGTTCATCAAGTCTCTAAAATTTTTAATAATCATGTGCCTTAGATAGATGAGGTTTTCACTTATAAGGTTATCTGCTCAATTGAGAATGATCTGGGGGGTATAAACTCGACTTTCCCAATCTCGGTTTCAGTTAATCCTTTTGAGATTTTGGCTTCTAAGGACTAGGGTTTTGATGATAACCCATCCATTCTGGCTTTAGCTAAGTCATGTAGGAGTTTTCCAATTGTCCAAACCAATATGCTTCTTTCACCTTCATTGGTTTCTCCTAGGAGGGGTAGGCCTTCGAAGAGACTTAAGACTCAATTAGAGATTGATGTCGGGATACAAAATACTTTGTCTCTTTCTCTTGGTGGTCAAGGGAAGCAGCTAGTCTCTCTGGGAAGACCTAATAAATCAAGTTTGAATCCTCCAAGCATTCAAACTAAAAGGAGTAAGAAATATGTGACTAGTCCTCATGTGACTAGACTAGGGGCTGTGAAGCATAACTTGCAGGGTTGCTTTGGGGAAAGCAAAAATTCTCTAAATCATGGGAAGAGGGGAGCTTCGGTCTCACCTCGAGGACAATGAGAATCATTTCCTGGAATGTTAGGGGCTTAAATGCCTCTAACAAGAGATGCTTAATTAATTCTCAGATGAACTTAGTTAATTTTGATATTGCTATGTTGCAAGAAACAAAGTTGTCAAAGGAGTCTTCTGCTTTGGTTTTTTCCTCCTAGAGAAGGTGAAGTTTTCATTCTTCTCTAGCTTCTGGGGCTTTTGGAAGTTTGGCATTGCTTTGGAATAATTATGATATTGAGGTATAGCTAGTGGTATCTGCTACAAATTGGATGTTGTGTTTAGCAGTCAGTAAGGTTTCAAAGGTTAAATTTTGGTTATTTAATATCTATGCTCCATCAGGTATTCAAGGTAACTCTAAACTATGGGGTCAATTAAAGAGAATTTATTCTCCTTTAAAGTATGGGTCCTTGGTCATCTTTGGGGGAGATTTTAATTCGATCACTGACTTGGGTGAAAAAAGAGGTGGGTTGTTTCCTAATAAAAGAATTATGGATGATTTTGGGAATTTCATTTCAGATATGACTCTTTTTTACTGCAAATGTCAAAATGGATTTTTTACTTGGACAAATATGAGAAGGGATTTTTCTTAAATTGTTGAGAGATTAGATAGGTTTTTGCTATCCGAGAACTGGATAGATTCAAATTTAGAATTTTTTTCTTCTATTCTTCCAATTTTGGGTTCTGGTCATTTTCTGATTTCCCTTACTGTTCTTGAAGATAGGGCTCCTTTTAAGTCTTCATTTAAGTTTGAACCCATGTGGTTTAGGGATTCTTATTTTTTGCCTCTTCTTATGAATTGGTGGAATTTTGCTCCTTTCTGTTCTGGGTCCCATATGTTTCAGATTGTCAAGAAGTTAAGCTTTGTGAAGAAGAGCATTAGGGAATGGAATATCACACACTTTAAGAAAATTTTTTAGGAGAAACAAAGGATTCAAGATATGATTGAATGTCTTAATTCTCATGTTCTTCAACATGGAATGACGCCTCCTATGTTTGATGAATTAAAGTCTCTGAAAGTTGAGCTTGAGGAGGTGTTATCCAAAGAAGAAATCTATTGGAGACAGAAATATAGGGAGGTATGGCTTTTGGATGGAGACAAAAACAAAAAAAAAATTCATTCTTCAACAAAGATAAAAAGATGTAGAAATAGGATATATTGTATTGAGTGTCTGAATGGGAATTTATTGATAAAACAGGAGGATATTTCTTCAGAGGCAGTGAGGTTTTTTAGGTCACTATTAACTTTGGATCATGGAAATCTTGAAAATGATATTATTTCTAATATTCCTTCTTTAGTCTCTTCAGAGGACAATAAGATGTTGATGTCTCCTTTTTCTTTAGAAGAAGTGAAGCATGCTATCTTTTCCATGAACCCGGATAAAGCTCTAGAGCCAGATGGTTTCACTCCATTATTTTTTCAGAAGTGTTGGGATTTTGTGGGCAATGCTTTTTTATTGGCCCTTGAGGAGGCTAGGAGAAATAGGTCTGTTTTAAAAGAGCTTAATACTACATTGATTGCAATTATTCCTAAAAAAGAGGTTACTAATACATTTGCTGATTTTCACCCTATTGTGTTATGTAACACTTTATATAAGATATTTACTAAGGCACTTTCCCTAAGATTGGCTAAAATTATTCCTAGGATTATTTCTTTGGAGCAGGGTGGTTTTGTTCCTGGCAGAGAGATGACAAAGAGTGCAATTGTGGCACATGAGGTGCTGCATTCTATCTCTACCCAAAGAATCCCGACCATGATACTTAAATTAGACATGATGAAGGCTTATGATAGAGTTGAATGGGGGGCTTTATGTATTGTTCTTGAGAAATTAGGTTTCTCCAAAGCTTGGGTTAAATGGATTTGTGCATGTATTTCTTCTGCAAGATTTTCGGTTTAATCAATGGCTCCCCTTGTGACTTTTTCTCCTCCTCTCGGGGTTTGAGATAGGGGTGTCCCCTTTGTCCCTTCTTGTTTATTCTCCTTGCTGAGACTTTTAGTTGGGCTATTAAGGCTACTAAACTGGGGGGGATTTGGAAGGGAGTTAGGATTCAAAATGTTCCATAAACTATCTCCCATTGTCTATTTGCTTATAATACCATGTTATTTGGCCAGGATTCATTCGGTGAGGCTAATGTTATTAAGGGGACAATAGTCTTTTTTCTGGTAAAAAAGTAAATGTTGATAAGTCAAATATTTTCTTCCTTAATACATCACCACTGGTTCAACATAGATTGCAATCTTTTTGGGGAATTGAATCTGGAAATCTTCCTTGTACTTACCTTGGTATTCCCTTTTTTATTAAGTAGGATAAGGTTGATTTTTGGGATAAGCTTATTTTGGTCATTTCTAAAAGAATTCTATCTTGGAATCATAGGTGGTTAACTTTGGCTGGCAAAATTGTGTTAATCAAGTCTGTTTTGGATGTTGTTCCCATTTATCTTATGTCTATTTTGAAGTCTCCAAAAATGGCTATTGTTAGTTTGTAGGATACTCTTAGAGATTTCCTTTGGAATAATAATAAATATGGAAAGAAAAAACTCCCTTGAGTAGCTTGGGATAAGGTATGTTTGCCTAAGGAGTTGGGGGGTTCAGGTATTAGGAGTTTGGAAAATCAGAATTTAGCCTTAGGTGCTAAGTTGGTCTAGAAATTGTATGACAAACCTAATTCCTTTTGGGCTCATCTTATGTTTGCTAAATACTTAAATAATGGACCAAGAGAGTATATTTTTAAAGTTTTAAGTTTTCCTTTTGGTTCTACTATTTGGAATTTTCTATGTAAGTGTAGATCTGTTATTTTTCCTCATCTTTCATGGGTTGTTCATAATGGTAGGAAAGCCAAATTTTGGGATGAAGTATGGAATGGACACACTCCTTTGGTGAACATCAGGGATTTGTCTCTTCTAATTACTATTCTTTCTTCCCTATAGGGTGTCTGTGTGGTAGATTATTTTGAGATTGTGTCTAGTGGACATCTTAAGATAGCTAGATGGAAGTCTATTGCATTTTTAGATGTTGATCAAAATGTGAAGTCAAAATATGAGAATTTGTTGGGAGAGAGAGTAGTAATCCTTTCCGATTCTAAGGATGAACTTATTTGGACAAGGAATATCTCTAGTAAATATATAGTTAGAGAGGGGTACAACTCTCTTATAGTTGCTAAAAATATATCTTCTTGGCCATACAATTTATTCTGGCATGTGTCTTATCTCCCAAAAGCTAGGGCTTTTGCTTGGTTGGTTGTTCAGGATAGGGTCCTTATGGGTATGAGATTGGGCAGGCTTGGTATTACTACAGTATTCCCTTGTGTCCTTTGTAACAAAAACTTAGAATCTTCCTCACACTTGTTTCTTCATTGTGATTCTGCTTATGAGTGTTGGCATTGGTTGTTTGAAAAGTTAAATCTATCCTTTGTTATTAGTAAGGATCTTATCTCCCATTTCAGATCTTGGCCCCTCATGTTTGCTACATCTTTTTATGCATGTCTTTGGATTATTTCTCCTTCTATTGTAATTTGGAATATTTGGTTAGAATGAAATAACAGGATTTTCAAAAAAACAAGCTCTCCTGTGGATGAGATTTTATTGATAATTGAACCATCTATTTTTGAAGTTGCATTGTCTTATATTTACAAGAATATAGAAAATATTACTTCTTTTTTGCATTGGGATAGTAGGGTAACTAGGGTTTGGAAAATGTTGTCAGTTTTACCTATGCATGGTTTAATTTTGAAAAAGAATTATGCTACATGTAAGAGAAATTCTTCTTGTTGGAAACTTCCTCTGCAGGGTCATTTTAAATTAAATTTTGATGGAGCCTCTCATGGGAATCCTGGTCGGGCTGGGGTAGGTATGATGATTTTTGAACATAACTCAAGATTTATTCAGGCTCGCTGTCATGCAATTGGTTTTAAGACTAATAATTTTGCAAAATTTCATGCTTTATCTTTTGGATTGGATTTGGCAATATCTCTGGGAATTAAAGATTTAGTAATAGAAGGTGATTCCATGGTTATAATTCAATGTGTCATGAAGAAGAAATCTAATTGTTAGCAATTACAGTATATTCTTGATCACATTTTACAAAAACTACATTTTTTTTATTCCTTTTTTATTTCTCATTGTTATAGAGAAGTGAATAAAGTTGCGGATTTCTTGGCGAATCTAGCCATTGATAGTAATGCTAATATGTGGGAGGTATTCTTTGAAGAAATTCCATCGGTGGTCTTGGACTTTTGAATTTTATAGTTTTTTCCTGCTTTCCCTTGTCTTTGGAGGTAGTCATGTTCACTGACCTACGTGGAGGTGTTTAGTGTACATTTTAACTGATGGCTTTGTCCATTTTTAATGATGTATGGTTTGCACCTGACGTAGGTAGTATGGATGGGTATCTACAATGATTGGGGTATTGACTTGGTGTTGTATTCAATGGGGCTTGTCTTGTCATTTCTAGCTCGCACGATTGGTAACATTGCTTTGGTTTGAGGTAGGTGATGGGAGCCATCATTATTTGATATGTCAGGATCCTTTTGTAGGTATTTGGGATTATCTTTGATTGCTACAATGCTGGGTTATTTTTGATGTACTTTTAATCAGTGGCTTTGGTATGTTGCTGGCACTATAGAGTTGGATATTTGGCACTATTTGGTTTTTATCAGCCACCATTTTATGTTTACATCATGGTTTGAGGTACCTTCATTTAAAAGTTTTCAGTTTTTACACGAGTTGGTCATTTAGTGCTTTGGAAGGATGGTTTTATCATGATTATTAGGAAATAGCTATTTATTTTCATCTACGGTGCATTTTGGATCTATAGTTTTGTTGACTGTATTTTTTATTTGTTCTTTGTTTTCTCTACTTCTCATCCACATCAGTGGGGTTTTTTGAAGTTCAAGTCTCCAGCAAAGGTAATTAATATTCATGTCTTCTCCATTATCTAGGTATCACATTCATTTTGTGTCTCCATTGGCAGAAGTAGTGGATGATTATGGGTATTGTTATGAAAAACTTGCTAGAGTTTTTGTTTTGCATTTTGTGGAATTGGAGTTTGAAATTCATAGGGTGGCAGGGAATCGTTGGATGTGTTCTCATGCTTATATCTCTTTCTCTGACATTATGTCTAGATTTCTCACTATATGTTTTGATGTGTTATTGGATAAAGCATTGGTCTGGCTTCTGGCAACGAAATTCTTGGCTCCTACATTTCATAATTTGGGTATTATTGAGCCAACTTTGGACAATTACATGTTTGATATGGGTTCTTTCCCTTATGGTGGTTTTCTTTCTGGTCAAGATTTATTGGATAATGGGTGGTGTCAGGAGTTTTTATTTGAAATTAGAATGGGTTTAATTTGTGACAACATTGATGATGCTTTGAAGGCTTTGGAAAGGCTAGGAGTGTTTGTGCCTTCTCAGATTGTGAACAGGGCTCTTGATGTGCTAAAGGCATTACATGTTTTGATTAATTTTTGTTTTGTTACATCTGCCCCTCCTCTTCCTACATCTCCACTATAGGTTGTTGTTCCTTATGCATTTACAGGCATTCCTTCAGAGGAGATCTCGAGATCTTGGCATTTGGTATAATGTTATATTGATGTTTTTCTCCATGGGTTTTTTGATATTTTCTTTTTGTAGGAAGGAGCATGATATTTGGTTTCTGGTACTTGGAATGTTCTTTGTTTCCTTTGATTGGTATCGGCTATGGGTTCTTCATTCATATTTGTAACTGATGAACTTAGCCATTGGGCTCTATGTAACTAAAGAGTTTTGCTATGTCCGCAAGTTGCTAGCGAATTTTGGGTTGGGGACTTTGGTATAAACTGATATGTAGGATATTATGGGTTTATTTATTGGCTGTGATCGAAGGTTTTCTTGCCAGGGTTCTTTCCTCCGGTATGCTCTTTGAATCCTATGTAAAATAAAATTAAAATTAATAAAAAAGTTTAGTGGAATTTCCACTTTTATGGAAAAAAAAAATTATTTTCCATGTAATAGTTTCATAATTGTTAAGTAAATGTTTATTCAGTCTTTCGTGAACTTATGGTTCATTCCTAGTTAGATAGATAAATAAGTGGAGTTGACAACAAGACCTTAGCAGCTTTCGGCACCTATGGTGCCTCTGGTTCACGCTTATGGGTAATGTCATCATGTTGAGCTACTGAACTTAATTCCTAATAAAGATGCAACAACGACGTCTGTGGCATCATCCCTCTAAATTGTCGGGGAGAAGTAAGGGTCATTTGGAAGTTAAAATCCAAGGGGTGGGTAATCCCCATTGGATCGATAATCTAAAAAGATAAATCTTAAATAAATTTACATCCGCTCAGTTAAAATTTAGAAAACCCCATTAGGGTTTCGATGTATGTGATGATCTTAGAAATTTATTTTATCTCGGTGAATTTAGTGGATGATAAAGAATTTAAGGTGATGTATTTAATAGGAAATATGATTTAGTTGTTTTAGGCCACAAGTAGAAGGCCATCTTGAGCCTTTTTTCTATAGAGCTACCATCGTGGGTAGCAATCAGAGAGAAACTATATGGGACATTGACCCTGGAAAGGGTTGTGTGCCCATCAAACAATTTACATTAAACCATAGTTAGAAACCTGAACTACATACTTTACGCCTTGATCCCATGCCAAAATGAGTATGTACATAGTTTAGGGACAAAGTTGTCCCTTGCACTTAGGCGTTCGTGGATGGGGATTAGGATTTGGTTATGGGTGAGTAGTTGGCTCTTGAAGATCCTTGGTATTTTAATCAAATGGTACAAATACTAATTGAAAGGTTAAAATTAGTTCAATGCATACTCAGAAGGAATCCTGTATGGATTGACTTGACTTCCCAAGGCTTTAGGCTGAATTCTGAGGTGGAACTCAAGCTTTCTTATTTTTATACTCCTAAGGACGATGACCTCAGTGCACTCCTATTAGGGGAGTGTATTCTTTAGAGAGTGGTTCAATACCTGGATGGTCCCAACGAGTCTAAAGTCTTTGGCCAAAGCATATCCTATTCTTATAAATAGATGCCTACTCCATTGGGGTAGATGCCTATCCCGGCTTGGATAGATGAAACCTCTTGTCCCTTATGGATAGATGCCTAAGCCATATGGTCAGGTGCCTAACCCATATGGTTAGATGCCTACTCTTGTATGGATAGATTCCTAAGTTGTATGGATAGATGCCTAACTTGTATGGTTAGATTCCTAACCCATATGGTTAGAAGCACATCCCCATTGGGTGGATGCCTATCCTATTTGGATAGATGTACCTGAGTATGTGATTGAGTCAAACACAATTAATAATATTTAAGAATAGGAAATCAATATTTATTTATAATAATAAAAAATCAGTTGAAATTTTGGGTTAAGTGGGTTGTTACATGTGGTATCAGAGTGATGGTTCAAGTCTAGGTCTTGAGCTCACTTCAACTTATGCAATCTAGAAGAGCATCTTGGGAGTAGTTGGATGTGGTAGTGATGAATTGTTATATCTTAAATCAATAATTGAATAAGGAATTTGAATTTCAAGAAGACCTAGATGGAAGGAAATGTGGAAGAGGATATCATACCACGACTTCAAGGAGTCAAAGGGAAGCTACCAATGATGGAAATCAACTAGACCAAAGGAATAATTTATCTAAAAGGAGCCCACAAATTTATAAAAATTAAAGGGATGGATACAATACTAATAGGGGCAATTATAATGGGATAAGTTATCCACCAAGGTTCAATGAAGCAAGGAATGATCCACCTAGGAATCGAAGGGAATAATGATAGAGCCATTCAGGGTCTTGGAGAAGCACCATTACCAATTGCGCAACAAAGAGATTGATGAAAGAAATACTACATGGGAAGACACAATTAAGATGTAGCAAATGTTTTTACTTTTGTTACAAACATTATGAATCAAGAAACTCTTTTTAAGGTTATATTTAGTGCATAAGGGGTAAAGGATGCCATAACCCTCTTTTTGGACCTTGATATGACTTGCTATTATCATTATTATTATAACTACTACTACTACAACTACTATTATTAATATTATTATTAATTTATGAGCAATGTTAGTTGGAGATGAAAACTAAATAAGGATGGAATTAGTTAAAAAGAAGAATTAAATAGTAGTGACACACTTGTGAGGTCATAATTTACTTGGAAATTATTTATTTCCTCAATATTCTAATTGAGCACATGGTGTAAGAGAAATAAAAAGATTCTACAAAAGAAATTTTAAAATTTAGAATATTAAGGAATAAATATTATATTTAGCAAATATATGGCATGGGAGTTACAAATTATTCTATGACAAGAATAATTCTATTCATGGCTTTTTTTTATTATGACAAAGGAGTTACGAAATTTATTTTTGATAAAATGGAGGAAAATTCAAATTCGAAATTTGAATGCATGGTCAAATGTAACCCCCACTATGACAACAATCATTTTTGCATGAAATTAATTTAGAAATTATTTATTTTCTCAATGTGTTA
This sequence comes from Cryptomeria japonica, assembly GCF_030272615.1. NCBI lineage: Eukaryota > Viridiplantae > Streptophyta > Pinopsida > Cupressales > Cupressaceae > Cryptomeria > Cryptomeria japonica. The sequence continues at coordinate 391,922,047 of NC_081407.1, read as the reverse complement.
TTTATCACATGTTGTAGGAGGTCATGAGAATTTTATAGAAGAGAATCTCAAATTCAAATTTTTGCATGTAACCCCCACTATGTCAATAATCATTTTGCATGGAAATTATTTTGAGAAAAAGAATCTATGAATTAATTAATTATTTTGGTACTGGGAATGGTTCTCCTTTTCTATATATTGAACACTAGATTTTCAAAAAAAGGGGAGTTCATTTGTGTTTGCGAAAAAAGTAATCTTTGAATTCTTAAATTTGTTTCAATTTCATGTTACTTGTAGGAGGAATTGCGTAGATGTATTGTAGGATTTTAGAGGTTTTGGAGAAGATCATTATCAGGCTACAAGGCAAGGATAGAAGAAAGATAGCAAGGAAAACAAGGAGTAGATCAACAATAAGCGTTTTCCATTCGTCTTGCAAAAATCAGGTTCCCCTCTCCCATATTCACTTTCATGATTTTCTTTCAACAAAAAAAAAAGAGAAAGAAGGGAGGGACTTTTATCCGCATGCGTGTATTTTTCTATGGTAAATTTATGAAGTTAAGGGGAAAATATTTATGATTAAATCATAAAGTGAGAGGGTTAGTTAGTTATCTCCTTATAATCTTGTGAACAATTTGGCATTGGATCAAGAGCAACTAGAAAAAGATTACAATTATTTAGGAACTTTTTGTATATTGATTAACTACAATTATTTAGACACTTTTTGTATATTGATTAATTGGAATTATTTAGGAACTTTTTGTACATTGGTTAATTGGAATTACGTAGGAACTTTTTATATATTGATTAATTGGAATTATTTATGAACTTTTTGTATTTTGCTTAATTAAAATGAATTGATTGGAATTATTTTCATAGGTTAATTAAAAGTGAATTGATTAGGATTATTTGAGAATCATGTTCATATTGGTTAATTAAAAATGAAGTGATATTCATTATGGTTGATTAAAAGTAGATTGATTGTTATTAATTAGGAGCCTTATTCATAATGGTTAATTAGCAAGAAATTTGTCTCTCCTAACCTCATATTTGAAACATGGGTAATGTGGTTATCAAGATCTTTTCCCTTCAGGCAAGTAAGCACTAAATTGGTTGTTAACCTTCTTGCAAGCAATTCATTATCTTTCATATATTAAGGGATTATTAAAAGTGTAACAATGAGTAATTCAAATAATTTTGTAAGCTATTTCTTACAAGTATCCTAGCTTTCAAGAAATTGCAACTTCCTTGTATTTAGTTCAAGAATTAGAATTTTATTTTTATCATAGTTTCTTTAATGATAATGTTACTCCAAGGTAGTTGATTTATTTATTTTTCATTCTTGTCAAATGTTCCTTTTGATTATATCTTATTTTCAATATCAAGCAATAATTTGTTTTCCATGTAATAGTTTCATAATTGTTAAGTAAATGTTTATTTAATCTTTTGTGAAATTATGGTTCATTTCTAGTTAGATAACTAAATAAGTGGAGTTGAAACCAAAACCTTAGTAGCGTTCAGTACCTATGGTGCCTCTGGTTCATGCTTACGAGTAATGTTGTTATGTTGAACTACTATAGTTAACACCTAATAAAGTTGCAATGATGGTGTCTATGACATCATCCTCTAAATCATCAAGGAGAAATAAGGGTCATTTGGAAGTTAAAATCCAAGGGGTAAGTAATCCCTCTTGGATCGATAATCTAAAAAGATAAATCTTAAATGAATTTACATTTGCTCAATTAAAATTTAGAAAACCCCATTAGCATTTGGATGTGTGTGATGATCTTAGAAATTTATTTTATCTTGGTGAATTAAGCGAATGATAACAGATTTAGGGTGACGTATTTAATACGAAATAGGACTTAGTTGTTTTAGGCCACAAGTAGAAGGCCATCTTGAGCGTTTTTGCTATAGAGCTACCAACGTGGGTAGCAACCACAGAGAAAATGTCTCGGACATTGACCCTAGAAAGGGTTGCATACCAAATAGTTTACATTAATCCATAGTTAGAAACCAAAACTACATACTTTATACCTTGATCTCATTCTGAAACGGGTATGTAGGCAATCTAGGGACAAAGTTGTCCCTTATACTAAGGTGTTCGGGGATGGAGATTATGATTTCATTATAGGTAATTAGTTGGCACTTGAAGGTCCTTGGTCTTTTAATAAAATGGTGCAAATACTAATTGAAAGGTTAAATTAATTCAGTGCATACTCAGAAGGAATCCCGTATGGATTTGCTTGACTTCCTAAGGCTTTAGGCCGAATTCTGAGGCAGAATTCAAGCTTGTTTATTTTGATACTCCTAAGGATGGTGACCTTGGTGCATTCCTTGTAGGGGATTGTAGTCTTTAGAGAGTGGTTTAGGACCTAGATGTTCCCAATGAGTCTAAATTCCTTGGCCATAGCATATCCTATTCTTATGAATAGATGGTTACCCCATTTGGGTAGATGCCTATCCCGACTTGGATAGATGAAACCCCTTATCTCATATGGAAAAATGCCTAACTTGTATAGTTAGATGCCTAGTCCTCTTTGGATACATTCCTAACCCATATGGTTAGATGGCTAACTCGTATGGTTGGATGCCTATCTTGTTTGGATAGATGTACCTAAGTATGTAATTGAATCAAACACAATTAAAATATGTAAGAATAAGAAATCAATATTTATATATATAAAAAATCAGTTGAAATTTTGGGTTAAGTTAAGTGGGTTGTTACATTTGGTATCAGAGTAGAGGTTCAAGTCTAGGCCTTGATTCACTTCAACTTATGCAATCTAGAAGAGCATCTTGGGAGTAGTTGGAAGTATTAGTGATGAATTGTTATATCTTAAATCAAGAATTGAATAAGGAATTCAAATTTCAAGAAGACCTAGATGGAAGGAAATGTGGAAGGGGATAGCATACCACCACTTCAAGGAGCCAAAAGGAAGCTACCAATGATGGAAATCAACTAGACCAAAGGAATAACTTATCTGAAAGGAGCCCACAACTTAATCAAAATCAAAGGGATGGATACAATACTAATAGGGGCAATTATAATGGGATAACTTATCCACCAAGGTTCAATGAAGCAAGTAATGATCCACCTTGGACTCGAGGGGAATAATGATAGAGCCATTTAGAGTCTTTGAGAAGCACCATTACTAATTGTGCAACAAAGAGATTGATGAAAGGAACACTACATGGGAGGACACAATTAAGATGTACCATATGTTTTCACTTTTATTATAGACATTATGAATTAACAAACTCTTTTTAAGGTTATATTTAGTGCATCGGGATGATGCAAAATTTAAGGGGGGAAGGATTTCATAACTCTCTTTTTGGACCTTGATATGACTTGCTATTACTACTGCTGCTGCTGCTGCTACTACTACTACTACTACTACTACTACTACTACTACTACTATTAATATTATTTTTAATTTATGAGCAATGTTAGTTGGAGATGAAAATTGAATAAGGATGGAATTAGTTAAAAAGAAGAATTAAATAGCCATGACACACTCGTGAGGTCATAATTTACTTGGAAATTATTTATTTCCTTAATATCCTCATTGAGCACATAGTGTAGGAGAAATAAGAAGATTCCAGAAAGGATTTTTTCAAATTCAGAATATTAATGAATAAATATTGTATTTAGCAAATATATGCCATGGGAGTTACAAATTATTCTATGACAAGAATAATTCTATTCATGGATTTATTTTTTATGACAAAGGAGATACAAAATTTATATTTGATAAAATGGAGTAAAATTCAAATTCGATTTTTGAATGCATGGTCAAATGTAACCCCCACTATGACAACAATCATTTTTGCATGAAATTAATTTAGAAATTGTTTATTTTCTCAATATGTTATTTAGCACATGCTGTAGGAGGTAATGGGAAGGTTCTAGAAGAGAATCTCAAATTAAAATTTTTGCATGTAACCCCCACTATGACAATAATCATTTTGCATGGAAATTATTTTGAGAAAAAGAATCCGTGAATCAATTAATTTTTTTGGTTGTGGGAAATGGTTCTCCTTTTCTATATATTGAACACTAGATTTTCAAAAAAGGGGAGTTCATTTGTGTTTGGGAAAAAAGTAATCTTTGAATTCTTAAATTTGTTTTAATTTTATGTTAGTTGTAGGAGGAATTTCATAGATGTATTGCAAGATTTTAGAGGTTTTGGAGAGGATCGATGTTGAACATAATGTACCACTGAGAGGGGGGAAAATCAGTGGTTCCTAAATTCTTTTCCCTTTTAAAGAAACCTTAGAATACCAATTATTATCCTAAGCATTAAACAATCAAACCGATAAGACAAATGAGGATACCAAAAGAGACAATCACACAAATGAAACCCACAACACCAGATGTACGAGGAAAACCCAATATGGGAAAAACCTCTGTAAGAAATACTGCTAGAGACTACTGTTCCAATCCAACCTCACAAGTAAAATACTGAATTACAAAGATTTAGGGCACAAACCCAGGGAGCACCAACCCCTACTAATTTAGGGCATCAACCCCTGTACCAAGCTCCAACTTGATGATGTATAATGAAATACAATTTTGAAATAGTTATAGCTTCTGTTTGCAAATGAGTTTCACAACTCTTGATCAAATAGATTTTTGTCGGTTAACAGTCTTCTCTTCTTCACTGGATCTCACACTAGTAGTTATCAGATTGCTCTCTCTTATTCTTGTCCTCTCTTCCTTCACTCTCAGTCTCACAATACACCATGTCACACTTGGATGCTTTCTTAATCAATCACTCCTCACTAGTTAGTTTAACTATTAGAACTTCAACAATTTACTAGTACTCTGCCACTACCAGTTTAACCCTTTCACTGGTTTGCCTACTAACTCACTTTGCAACTTTCTTAGAATAAATTCTAAGGAAGATGATCCTTCTTTGTGCTCAAGCTCACTTCACTCTCCTTCTTCACATCAAGAATCTCTCTTTTATGTCTCGAGCTCATCTATTTATGATCTTGGATTCCCGCCTAAAACTACATTCAACAATGTCGTGTTAGGTTTTGCCTTCTCTGACTCGAACCAAATCCGATTTGATTCAATCTACTTTTCTAGGGATATGATCTTCATGACATCGATCAACACAAACAAAGCTTCACATTCCAATGTGTGTTTTCTAAACCTAGAGATCTGCACCATGCTTTTCTTCTTTTCTCTATCATATGCCATTAATGGTTTTGTTTTTCCCTTCAGCAAATGAGTACAAAGATAAAATCTTCTTGCAGGATCAGTTAAGTCGCTTTGCCAGCTTGCCTTCCTCGAGCCGCAATCCTCTGGCATTCTTCGTGACTTGCGGGTTTTTCATAAAAGTTGACCTACTTGCTGATTTGTTATGTCGATGTACACTCCACCGACCTGTGCAATACCTCCACTTGGCATCCAGTTTTCATGCTTGTCGGTATCCACCTTTGCTTGGATTCCTATGTTGGTTGGACATTTTTTGTCAACCAAGGTTGACTACTAGATTAGTTCACCTTACCAGTATGACCAACAAACATCCTCTGTACTGGTAGCACATCCTCTATGTTCTTCTCACTGGGTGTTGTGACTTCATAACAAACAAACAACCTTCATCCTGATTTGTGCCTTACCGATAAGCCTACTTTACCGGTAGATAACATAGGTCATATATACCGGTAGCCTTCCTTTTGTCTTCTTCCTCATATGTGCATTGTCATCATATGTCTTTCTCTTCTTATACCGGTCACTACTTCTTACTTACTGGTGACTTTGCCAAACTAGTTTGACATCAATGAGAACTTAATGCCAATAATGCAAACAATCTCCCTCTTTGGCATTGATGTCAACTTAATGCAAGATACTTCATATCGGTAGATTTCTCCCCCTTTGACATAATGACAAATGGTACTATATACTCCCCCTTTGATCCATACGTATCTCCTTCTTAGGATGCTATTAGTGATTGTAGTCGGTACTGAGATGTGGTTCAAGAGTTATAGATGCTGCTATGAACTCCCCCTGAACCATATAAATCATTCCTTTCTCAAGTGCATAAGGAAGATGACACAACTCCCAACTTTTGTCTTAGGTACTCAAAATTTCTTACCGACAATGGTTTGGTGAAAGTATCTGCTACTTGTTCTTCGGTAGGGACATAATCCATCCTTAATTCCTATCCTTCAACCTTCTCTCTGAGAAAATGATACTTGATAGCAATGTGCTTTGTCTTGGAATGCATCACTAGATTCTTTGATATGTTGATGGCACTCAAATTATCACATCGGATGAGAATAGGATCAATAATGCCCACTTGTATGTCCTTGAGGGTCTGCTTCATCCAAAGCACCTAAGAGAAGCATGTAGCAGTAGCAATGTATTATGCTTCAATAGTTGATAGGGAGATTGAATCTTGCTTCTTTCTATGCCATGAGACCAACTGGTCACCTAGGAAGAATGAACCACCACTTGTGCTCTTCCGATGATCAATGCAACCTACCCAATCAGCATCAATGTATGCTTTCTAAGATGAATTCCCCTTGTTTAGGATACCACAATCCATAGCTGATTGTTCCTTGTAGAATTCATATGTGAGTGCTTTGGTGCAGCTTGAAATCTGGCCACCATGCATACTGCCTGCACTATATTATGTATAGTACCAGTTAGATACAATAAGCTACCTATCATGGATCTATACAATGTTTGATCCACCATTGGTGATTCATCATTATTTCTTAATTTTCTTTCAATCACCATGGGGGTACTTACTGGTTTGCAGTCCTCCAATTGAAATTTCTTCAACATATCCTTTGCATACTTGGTTTGTGAGATAAATATTCCCTTATCTTACTGTAATATCTACAAACCAAGGAAGTATGTTAGTTCACCAAGCATTGACATCTCAAATTCGGACTGCATCTTATCAACAAATTCTTTGCAAAGGATGTCTTTATTTCCTCCAAAAATAATGTCATCTACATACAAAACCACAATGATCATGTGGTTTCCATCCTTCTTTATGTATAAATTTTTGTCAACACTCCCCTTTTTGAATCCTTTCTCCTTCAGGTATTGATCTAATCTTTATTACCATGCTCTAGGAGCTTGCTTTAAGCCATATAGAGCCTTCTTTAACTGGCACACAAAAGTTTCATCATCATGTAGCAAAAATCCTTCTTGTTGTTTCATGTATACTTCTTCCTCCAAATTTCCATTTAGGAAGGTAGATTTTACATCCATCTGATATACTTTATAGCCCTTGTAGGTAGAAAAGGATAGAAACATTCTAATTGCTTCTAATCTAGCTATCAGTGCAAATATTTCTTCAAAATCAATGCCCTCTACTTGAGAGTATCCTTTACACACAAGTCTATCTTTATGCCTAACAATTTTACCTTCTTCATTCACCTTATTCCGGTAGACCCACTTAGTGCCAATGATGTTCTTTTCTTCCAGTCTAGGGACTGATTCCCAATTCTTGTTCTTTTCAATCTATTGCAGTTCTTCTTCCATGACATCCATCCATTCCTATCTTTTGTTGGCCTCATTGAATGTTTTAGGCTCTACTTTAGTCATGAGGCATAAGTTGACATGTTCATCATTCTGGGAAAGTCTTATTCTAGTTTGCACACCATCACTCTTATTTCCTAGGATATGTTCTTCCAGATGATTTAGCTACACATACCGGTTGGGAGCCTTCTTGGATGCCTCTTATGGTTCATTGTCTGATGGAGCTTCCTCACCTTCATCACTAGAATCATCATACCATTTCACCTATGATTGACTTCCTTTGTGCATATCCTCATCAACTCTTACATGCACACTCTCAATGACTCTTCTTATTCTTTTGTTGTAGCATTTGTAGGCCTTGCTATTAGATGAGTATCCAAGGAAGATTCCTTCATCACTCCTAGAGTCAAAACTACCTAGACCATCCATATCTCTCTTGATAAAACACTTACTTCCAAATACTTTGAAGTATTTAACTGATGGCTTTCGATCATACCACAACTCATAAGGTGTCATTATGTTGTTTGTTCTTACTTGAACCCGGTTCAAGGTATATGCAGCAGTATGAACAACTTCCTTCTAATATGTGTTTGGTAGACTAGTCTCATTTAACATGGTTTTGGCCATCTCCTTGACTATCTTATTCTTCCTTTCTACCACACCATTTTGTTGTGGTGTCATAGGGGCTGAGTATTGCCTTCTAATTCCATGTCTTTCACAATAATCTTCAAACTCATTTGATGTGAACTCTCCACCCGGTCTAATCTTAGACATTTTAGCTTGCACTCACTTTCCTTCTCTACCATCTTCCTAAAGATCTTCAATCTATCAAATGCGTGTGATTTATCTTGCAGGAAAGTGACCCATGTCATTCTTTAATAATCATTAATAAAGAGCATAAAATATCTTTCACCGACAAGAGCTCTTGTCTTATTTTGACCACACGCATCTGTATTCATAATTTCAAGTGGTCTTGAGGTGTTGTGCTCTTTTGTTCTGAAGCTCACCTTAGTCTGCTTCCCTTTTACACATTCATCACAAAACGTGCTTACTGGTTTGATGATGGGTGGAATATTTCTTACACACCCCTTTCTTCTTACTGCGACTAAGTTATCAAAGTTTATGTGGCCTAATCTTCGGTGCCATAGCCAAATTTCATCAACCTATCCTATCATGCATTGGGACTCATAGAATTTCCTCAGATTGTAAATATTACCATCTATTCTCTTTCCTTTTGCCACAACCTGATCAGTACTCTCTTTCTTTATCTGGCAGCCGATTGAGTCAAAGGTGAATTTATAACCTTTGTCACACATCTGATTCACACTCAATAGATTGTGCTTTATGCCTTCCACATAATACACATCATGTGCCTTCAATTTTCCATTTAGAGTACCTTTTCCCTTTATTTTGATGGATGACTTGTCTCTGAATCTTACTGAACCACCATTCCAGTCTTCAAGTTTGATAAATTTATTTGTATCATTGGTCATGTGGTTGGAACATCCACTATCTACAACCCATAGATTTTTCCTTTCAACATGTAAAGCAGTTTGCACTATCTGTCTTGATTCTGCCTTTTCTTTCTCAAACCCATATCAGTTTGGTTTCCTTCTTCTTGTCAACTACTATTTTGTGCTCCGGTTCAACTACCAGTTCTTGATCAGGATATGTCTTCTTCTCCTTGATCTTTCTATTTTTACAGAAAAATTCTATATGTCCAAACTCTTGACAGTTATAGCATATCATATTTTTATTTAAAGATGAATCTTTGAAATCATTGTAGGACACCAGTTTATTCTTCCTACATTCAAAACTCCTATGACCAAATCCATTACACTGATAATAGACAACATTCATATCTCAGAGTGCTTTAAAAGGATTTCTACTTTCATAACTCATAGTGGGCTTATTGGTTAATCTACAGTCATCTATTTTATGCCCAAATTTGTTACACCGGTAACAGTAACCATGAAAGTTTGAAACATACCGGTTAGGTTGCCTTGGTCCTGTAAATGACTGCCTCATCAAAGATCTTCCCTTCATGTTGTTGACTTTGGTGAATCCTTCATGGTCAACTCTTTCATTTCTCCTTAGATATGCATGTCGGTACAATCAGTGTGGCCTTCGGTTCATTGCTTGTGTATACCCGTTTGTGTGGCAATTTCTAACAACATTTTCATATGTCTTGTTATTGGTATCGTTGCTTACAGTGACTGTCTTCTTCTCTTCACCTTTATTTGAAGAAGTGAACTGTATCTCCTTACTGGACATGTCTTTTTTGTTTGAACTTTGACCTTATTCAAAACCTAAGCCACTGGTATCTTTGGATTGTTTCTGTTTTCTCAGCATCGTGTCTAAGGCTTTGGTGTTGCCTTCATATTTGCTTCTTACTTTTATTTCTTCCTTACTTTCTTCAAGATCATTTCTAAGCTTCACTATTTTTGCTTCTAGATCTTGATGTTCCTTTTCCTTCTTCATCAGATCAGAGGATGTAACTTCACATGTCCTCTTGGTTTCTTCCAACTGCAGTTTCAAGTTAGATATAATTTGACTGGAGTCATCTAGGGATTGCTTCGAGAGACCTTGTTCATCTACTGTAGAAAGCTTGTATTTCTTGATTTCTCTTCTTATTTTACTCATCTCCTCAAGAGCACTTATAATCTCTCCTTCTAGATCCACTTCAACCTCAATATCTTCTTCTTCCTCATCTTCACCAATAAGTTCATCAAGTGCCATAAAGAGATTTATTTTTTTGTCATTCTCATGGTAGTCATCTTCTGATGCACTTTCTTCATCTGTGACATCATTCTCAATAGTGTATAGGTTTTTCTTCTTCTAGCAGCCTCTTCTTCCTTGTTGGTAGATATTTCTTTCTTCATCTTTACCAGTAGTTCTAATAAAACCTCTTGAATCATCTCCATCAATTTCATTATAAGGACATTTTGCAGCAAAGTGTCAAACTTTACCATAGTTGAAATATTTGAGTGGTAGCTTTCCTTTATACTTGTTGGATCCTCTTTTGAGCTTTCTGACAAAGTTTACTACCTCTACATCAGAGTCTTCACTAGATCCTTTATGAGCAGCTACTTCTTTGCCCTTCTAGGTGGAGTTGAACGCTGCCTTTTTCCTTAAGGATGCATCACCGATTGTTCTCTTTTCATAGGTTGTTAGTAACCCAAATAGCTCATCCATTGTAAAGATATTCAGATCCTTGGCTTCTTCTATGGCAGAAACCTTTGTATCATACTTAGGTGTAAGAGACCTAAGTACCTTCTTGACAAGGATCTCATCTACAATTTCTTCCCTAATTCCTTTGATGATATTCACAGTTTCATCAAATCTGTGAAGGTAGTCTACAATCTTTTCTTCATCTTTCATTTTGATGTCTTCAAGTTGGCCCCTTAGTGCTTGCAACTTGGCCTCTTTGACTTTTGCATCTCCTTCAAATAACCTCTACATTTTATCCCGTCTCCTTGGCAGATGCATAGTGCATGACCTTGACAAACTCATTATCAGACAACCCACTCAAGATAGCATGTTTAGCCTTTGCATTATTCTCATACTCCTTCTTGGCATCAGGATCAGTGGGAGGAACACTAGGGATAGTATACCCATTCTTGACCAACACCCACACATCAAAAACAAGGGAGGAAATATAGGTCTCCATTCTTCTGCTCCAGAAGGCATAGTTAGACCCATCAAACATGGGATCTTTTGAGGAGGCAGACTCATTTCTTGCCATTATGTTCTAAGACGAGAATCTACCCAAGGTTTTTAAACAACTTGGAACCTATGCTCTGATACCAATTGTTGAACACAATGTACCACTAAAAGGGGGTTGAATCAGTGGTTCCTAAATTCTTTTCCCTTTTAAAGAAACCTTAGAATACTAATTATTATCCTAAGCATTAAACAATCAAACCGGTAAGAAAAATGAGGATACCAAAAGAGACAATCACACAAATGCAAGCCACAACACCAGATGTACAAGGAAAACCCAATATGGGAAAAACCTCAGTGAGAAATGTTGTTGGAGACTACTGCTTCAATCCAACCTCACAAGTAAAATACTGAATTACAAAGATTTAGGGCACCAACCCAAGGAGCACCAACCCCTACACCAAGCTCCAACTTGATGATGTATAATGAAATACAATTTTGATACAGTTATAGCTTTTGGTTGTAAATGAGTTATGTAACTCTTGATCAAATAGATTTATATTGATTAACAATCTTCTCTTCTTCACTGGATCTCACACTAGCGGTTATCAAATTTCTCTCTCTAATTCTTGGCCTCTCATCCTTCACTCTCAGTCGCACAAGACACTATGTCACACTTGGATGATTTCTTAATCAACCACTCCTCACCAGTTAGCTTAACTGTTAGAACTTCAATAGTTTACTAGTACTCTATCACTACCGATTAAACCCTCTCACCGGTTTGCCTACTAACTCACTCTACAACTTTCTTAGAATAAATTCTAATGAAGATGATCCTTCTCTGTGCTCAAGCTCACTCCACTCTCCTTCTTTACATCAAGCATCTCTCTTTTCTGTCTCGAGCTCATCTATTTATGATCTTGGATTCCCACCTAAAACCACATTCAACAATGTCGTGTTAGGTTTTGCCTTATCCAACATAAACCAAATCAGATTTGATTCAATTTTCTTTTCTAGGGATATGATCTTCATGACATCAATCAACACAAACAAAGCTTTGCATTCCAATGTGCATTTTCTAAACCTAGAGGTCTGCACCATATTTTTCTACTTTTCTTTGTCATGCGCCATTAATGGTTTTGTTGTTTCCTTCAGCATATGAGTACAAAGATCAAATCTTCTTGCAGGATCAGTTCACTCACTTTGCCAGCTTGCCTTCCTTGAGCCGCAATCCTCTGGCATTCTTCATGACTTGTGGGTTCTTCATAAAAGTCGATCTGCTTGTTGATTTGTTATGTCGATGCACACTCCATCGACCTGTGCAATACCTCCATCTGACATCTAGATGCAATGCTTGTTGGCATCCACCTCTACTTTGATTCATATGTCGGTTTGACATTCTTTGTCGACCAAGGTTGACTACCGGCTTAGTTCACCTTACTGGTATGACCGACAAACATCCTCTGTACTGGCAATACATCCTCTCTATTCTGCTCACCGGGTGTTGTGCCTTCATAAAAAACAAACAACCTTCATCCCAGTTTGTGTATTACCGGTAAGCCTTCTTTACTGACAGATAACATAGGTCATATGTACTGGTAGCCTTCCTTCTATCTTCTTACTCATATGTGCATTGTCATCATATGTCTTGCTCTTCTTATACTAGTCACCACTTCTTACTTACTGGTGACCTTGCCAAACCAGTTTGACATCAATGACAACTTAATGCCAATAATGCCAACAATCATTATCAGGCTACAAGGCAAGGATTGAAGGAGGATAATGGGGAAACAAGGAGTGAATCAAGAACGTGCATTTTTCATTCATCTTGTAGAAATCAGGTTCCCCTCTCCCATATTCACTTGCATGATTTTCTTTTAACAAAAAAAAAGAGAAAGAAGGGAGGGATTTTTATCCGCATACATGTATTTTTCTATGGCAAATTTATGAAGTTAAGGGGAAAATATTTATGATTAAATCAGAAAATGGGAGGGTTAGTTAGTTATCTCCTTATAATCTTGCGAAGGATTTGGAATTGGATCAAAGAGTGACTAGAAAAAGATTACAATTATTTAGGAACTTTTTGTATATCGATTAACTGGAATTATTTAGGAACTTTTGTATATTGAGTAATTGGAATTATTTAGAAAGTTTTTGTATATTGGTTAATTGGAATTATTTAGGAACTTTTTGTATATTGATTAATTGGAATTATTTAGGAACTTTTTGTATTTTGGTTAATTAAATGGATTGATTGGAATTATTTTCATAGGTTAATTAAAAGTGAATTGATTGGGAATATTTGAGAATTGTTCATATTGGTTAATTAAAAATGAATTGATGTTCATAACAATTGTTTAAAAGTAGATCAATTGGTATTAATTAGGAGCCTTATTCATACTGGTTAATTAGCAAGAAAACTATCCCTCTCCTAACCTCATATTTCAAACATGGGTAATATGGTTATCAAGATCTTTTCCCTTCAAGCAAGTAGGCACTAAATTGGTTGTTAACCTTCTTGCAAGCAATTCAGTATATTTCATGTATTAAGTGCTTATTAAAAGTGTAACAGTTGGTAATTTAAGGGTAAGCGCACCATGATGGTGTGCAAAAAGGGGGGTATAAGTGGACACTTTTTTTCTAAAATCAAGTAAACCTCAACTTGGAGGAGAAAGTTGAGAGTCATCCACTCAAGATATGAAGATACTCAAAGAGCAAAGATTATAGTAATCTGAGTCTAGTTTCCAAACTACCAATGTTTTTCAAAATTGGATAAAATTAAAGGGGTCAAATCCTTCACACACAAAAACAGACCTTGATTTTTTTCTAAAAAACATAACATAGGGTCTGACGTGTGCATCAAAAAAGTCATAGTTAGATTTAGTATTTTGACAAATCCTTTGGCAGAAATATAGTTAAGAGTGAGCACTAGAAGTTGTGTATTTTTTTGTAATTTTTTGTTGAGTGTTGTTTTTTATGATTTTTCCAATCAAGCACATACTAAAAATCAAGTACCTATTCATGTGCAAAGTATATCTTGCACTAAAACAATCGAAAATGCAAGTTTTTTTTTAAATTATAAAGAATCAAGTGCACAACAATAATATATAAAGTTTTTTAAATTTTAATAAGTAGATCAAAAGTTATTAAAAAAATGGTATACATATGTCTATGAGAACTATGGAGACACTAGTAAAACAAATTCAATAATAATATGTTATTGTTCTTCAAATTTAAAAAAAATTACATGGTTAGAAATCTTAGAAGATGGGCGAAAATATGATGGCAATTTTAGAAATACTCACTTGATGAAGTGTAAACCCGATGAAGACAAAGTCGAGAAACCAAGTTCATAAAATAAAACATGTCAAAAAGGAGGGAAATGGAGGGAAATCAAACTTCCAAACCACAACTTTGTCATCCAATCCTATTCACAAGCCTAAACATACAGAGCGTGTATGGGGTTTCTTTTAAATTAGAACCCTGCATAGGGTTTCTTTTGAATAAGCACCGCATACACAGTTCTAAGGAGAAAATACCGCATATGTGGTTCTACCCATGATACTCTAACATAAAAAAATTAAAGTGTATGTTTAAAATGTGTGTGTGTGTGTGTATAAATATACACACACATATGTATGTATGTAATATGTATGTATATGTATATAATATGTGTGTGACATATGTATACATATATGTATGTTAATAATATATATATGTATAATATATATACTATGTATGTATATGTATTATCTTTTGATATTTTATGTATATGTTTATGTACATATACATGTATATAAATATATATTGCCTTTTGATATCTTATTGTACATTGTATTCATCTCTCTCTCTCTCTCTCTCATGATGTCCTAACAGGTCAGATGATGTTCTGATTGTGCAGCCCCATTATGACCCTACATGACCCCCAATGATGCCATCTGACGCCTTCAAACCATGTATGATATCTTAAGGGGTCATATTGTGTCTTAAGGGGTCATATGGTGTTGTAACACATGGTTGGCTCAATTAGGACCCCATGCAACCCATAACAACATCATGTGACATCTCTTCCTCTCCCCCCATCTCCCTCCCTCCCTTATTTATTCCTCACTCTCTCTCACTCCCTCCCTCACTCCCTTCCTTGCCCATCTCTCTCTCTCTCCCATCTCCCTCCCTCCCTTTCCCATCCTCTCTCTCTCTTAGGACTCCACATAGCACCACATGACCCTTTAGGAGCATATGATGTCCTAAGGGGTCATATGGAGTCCTGAGATGGCAAGATGAACCATTATTACAATATAAAAAGCATTGCCAATACTGCTTACAAAATTCAACAACTAAGGGGTCATATGGTGTCCTAAGGGGTCATAAGACATCATATGACTCCTTAGAGCACCATACGACATAACGACACCATATGGTTTTTTAAGGGATCATATGGTGTCTTAAGGGGTTGTAGGACACAATATGACCCTTAAGGACACATTATGACCCATAACGACACCTAAGGGGTCATATGGTGTCCTAAGGGGTCATAGGACACTGTATGACCCCTTAGGACACAATATGACCTCTAATGACACCTAAGGGTTCATATAGTGTCCTAAGGGTTCATACGACATAATATGACCCCTTAGAGCATAATATGACCCATAATGACACCTAAGGGGTCATATGGTGTCCTAAGGGGTCATAGGATACCATATGACCCCTAAGGACAACATACGTCCCATAACAACACCTTATGGTGTCGTAAGGGGTCATATGGTGTCCTAAGGGGTTATAGGACACAATATGACCCCTAACGGTACCTAAGGTGTCATATGGTGTCCTAAGGGGTCACAAGATACCATATGACCCCTAAAGACACCATACGACCCATAATGACACCGTATGGTGTTCTAAAGGGTCATAATACATATGACCCCTAACGACACCATATAACCCTAATGTGGTGCTATAAAGGGTCATGTGGTGTCCTAAGGGGTCTCTCTCTCTCTCTCCCTCTCCCTCCCTTAGGACCCCACATTACACCACATGACCCTTTAGGAGCATATGATGTCCTAAGGGGTCAAGATGGCAAGATGACATTACGGTGTCATAAGGTGGCAAGATGAACCATTATTACAATATAAAAAGAAGTACCAATAGTGCTTACAAGAATAACTAGCATGCTCCCCCTCTCTCCCTTCCTCCATACCCCATCCCTCTCTCTTCTTCTCTCCCTCCCCACTCTTTCTCTCTCCCTACCCCTTTATCTCCCTTACTTTCCTCTCTCTCTCTCTCTCTCTCTCTCTCTATCTCCCCCCCTCTCTCTCTCTCCCTCTCTCTCTCTCCATCCTTCTCCCTCTTCCTCTCTCTCCCTCTCTCTCCCCCCCTTTTCCTTCACATTTTCTTTATGTCAAGTAACACGTACGAGGTTTTGATAGGTTAAAAGCGCATACAGGGTACTGGGAATATGGATGTTGGTTTGCTAAGCATTTTCAGAGACTAAAAGTGTGCACGGGGTTACTGAACATACCATGTACACAGTTCTTGGGTATACTTTTAGCTACCCAATGACCTCAAAATAAGTTTTTTAGGTTGTTGAAGGCCCCACTGCAACTGTTATTGTGCTTCTGTGACAATTTTATATGTATAAGTAGGTGAAATTTTTGTTTTGCATGATTGGAAATGATTGAATTGTTGTTCTTATTAGTTTGGTCAATGTTATTGTGATTGTTTAATAGTTTTGAATTAAAAAAATAATGATAATGCTCAATTTTATAGTTATTTGATTGTTTAAGAACTTTTGTTTACATATATATGTAATACGATTCTATTTAGGACAACCGATATTAACAATGGGAAAGAACAAGCAAGGAATGGTGGAACAACGAGATGCTAAAAAGGAAAGACAAAGGTAGAGTATGAAGAAATTACATGACATAAGAACAATGGGACAAGAAGGTATGTCATCCTCAACATCTCAATTCGATTTACCAAATTAACATAATGCAATTTAAGAAGAGATCACAATGAATAATCAAAAAAATGATGAAGATGCACCAACAATATTTGATTTCATGTATGTACTTAATGTAATGAATGTACCTAATTGATGCAGCCATAATCTGTAAAACCCTCAAAGAAAATGAATTGGCTTATGCAGCAAGAGTAACACAACAAAAGCAAAAAGAAAACATAACAAGATTACATAAACAAATCATATTATTGCTTTAAAACTTCTAGCAACCATCCGGTTATCATCATATAATTATCAAAAAATATCTGGTAGTTAACCGGTTACATGCAAGCTTCAAGCCAAATACAATCCAATTGGGACTCTAAGAATCAACCGGATCTCTAAATGTGAATCTCAATCCTTATTCTCAATTCTACTTCCTCTACCCCTACAAATGATTACATAATATCATATTTATACCCACTGGAACATATCCGGGTCGGCCTCATAAGATTACATTTACTAATGCAGGAAAATGAAATGTGTAACTAGGTCGGCCCTAAGAATTAAATAAATCATTCTGGAAAATAACAACCAAGAGGTGTGGTTCAGCAGGAAGGTCAACCACACACTAAAGAACATCAGACAAGACCCAAAATAGATCCACATGCCAAGAATCACGTCGGTAATGAAGAAAAACCAACCAGTAAGCACAAGAATTGTCCCGAAACCCATAAACAGTCAACCAGAAGCAATAACTGACTGGAAAGAACCCAAATGAACTGAAAAATATGGAATTAAGCACATGAACTGGCCTAGAAACTGAAAATAAGATTTTTCATGAAAAGCAAGCAACTATTGGTACCAACTAGTAAGAACACAAAAAATTGCATAAAGAACTAGACAAGAATAAAAATGAAAGGAAATATTTTTGGTTGATGCAAGATTTCTCATTGACTAGGGATGCTCCTACATCACTAATGCACACAATGATGAACATACACTAGCTCTATCTGATGCGATGAATGTACCTAATGCACTAATGTTAACACCTCCTAGAATAATTTGTAGGAAACCAAAGTATCTAATGCACCAATGTTAACACCTCTTAAAATCATTTGGAGGCACAAAGGATCATGCCTAGCATAAAACTTCCCACCTAGACGTACTTGTGATGTTGGTTTGTGACCACGATGAATGAAATCAAATCTAGCCTATCTTGTAGTAGGTGAAAAAATGCTACCATTTGAAAATTTCTTTGAATCATCAGAAACCAAGATAGGTCAATGTAGATGAGCCTCAAGTGACCCTATAGGTTCAAACAAATTGATCATACACATCCTAGATTGCGAGAAACTATCTGTCAAAGTTTGACAATTTTTTCGACTAAGGGCACTTGAGAGATTGCGTTGGTAGGGTATAGATCTCGATGTTCTGATACAATCAAAGGAACAAAAGGAGCATGCCTAGTGTAAAACTTCCCACCCAGATGTGCTCATGATGTTGGTTTGTGTCCACAATGAACAAAATCAAATCTAGCCTATCTTGCAACTTTGCATTGCATGTCAGTGACAGGTTTTTGCAGCAAGTGAAAAAATGCTACCATTTGAAAATGGCTTTGAGTTGTCAGAAACTGAGATAGGTCATTATATATGAGCCTCATGTGACCCTATAGGTTCAAATGGATCAATCGTATGTGTCTTGAATTGTGATAAACTATCTGTCAAAGTTTGACAATTTTTTGGACTCAAGGCACTTGAGAGATCGCATCGGTAGGGTATGGCTCTCGATGTTCCAATGCATTAGGAGGCACAACAAGAGAATTTATAGAGTAAACCTTCTCACTCCGATGTTCTCGTGATGTTGGTTTGTGCCCATGATGAATAGGATCAAATCTAGCCTATCATGCAACTTTGCATTGCATGCCACTGACAGTTTTTGCAGTAGGTGAAAAAATGCTACCATTTGAAAATGGCTCTGAGTCGTTAGAAACTAAGATAGGTCATTGTAGAAAAGCCTCACATGACCCTATAGGTTCAAATGGATTGATAGTATTCATCTTGGATTGTGAGAAACTATCTGTCAATTTTTGATAATTTTTTGGACTCAGGGCACTTAAGAGATTGCATCGGTAGGGTATGGCTCTCAATGTTCCATCGCATTGGGAGGCACAAAAGGAGAATTCCTAGTGTAAACCTACCCACCTAGATGCGCTCATGATGTGGGTTTGTGCCCATGATGAATGGAACCAAATCTAGCCTATCTTGCAACTTTGCATTATATGCCACTGACAGTTTTTGCAACAGGTGAAAAAATGCTACCATTTGAAAATGGCTCTGAGTCATCAAAAAATGAGATAGGTCATTGTAGAAAAACCTCAGGTGAACCTATAGGTTCAAATGGATTGATCATATGCATCCTGGATTGTGAGAAACTATCTGTCAAAGTTTGATAATTTTTTGGACTCAGAGCACTTGAGAGATTATGTCGGAAGGGTATGCCTCTTGACGTTTCAACGCATTGGGAGGAACACAGAAGCATGCCTAGCATAAACCTTCCCACATGGATGCACTCAAGATGTTTTTTTGTGCCCATGACAAACAAAATCAAATCTATCCTATCTTGCAACTTTGCGTTGCATGCCATTGACAGTTTTTGTAGCAGGTGAAAAAATGCTACCATTTGAAAATGGCTCCGATTCATCAGAAACTGAGATAGGTCATTGAAGATGAGCCTCATGTGACCCTATAGGTTCAAATGGATTTATCATATGCATCCTAGATTGTGAGAAACTATCTGTCAAAGTTTGACAATTTTTTGGACTTAGGGCACTTGAGAGATCGCACCAGTAGGGTATGGCTCTCGATGTTTCGACGCGTTAGGAGGAACACAAGAGAATGCCTAGCATAAACCTGCCCACTTGAACATTCTTGTGATGTTGGTTTGTACCCATGATGAAACTTTGACAACAACTGAGCAACTTTTACATATTTTATCCAAATGACCCCAAACTTTCACAAATGACTTCAAATGATCATTAATGGTCCCAAATCACCTTATTTAGATAAAACAAATGGAAAAAAAGAAAAAAATGAAATGTGACAAAAGGAATCAAAAGCATCCAGTGATCATTACCATGGATCAAATTTGACCATTACCATTGAATTCCATTTTGATTGAGACAAGGAGTTGTGTAGGATTAATTAATTATTAGAAAGCTTATCAAATCATATTCCACAATTTCAATGCTTTATATCATAATTTTTTGTTGTTTATATTCATATTGTTGATTACATAGGGAAATATTCATTTAACTTTATTAAAGGGCAGCCACCAAATACATCGAATAGTTTGAACAAAAATTAACCGTATGAGTATCATTTATAAATAATCATTTATATATATCAAAATGCACAATAATAAACACAATGAACAAATTCTATATGTATCAAAAATTCTATATGTATCGAATATGCCTATGAATATCAACAAAATTCACAATAATGAACACAATACACATTTATTGGATCGAATATCAACATTTATATATATCAAAAAAGGCATATATGCCAAGTCAATACAAGTTTTAAAAAAATGTGGCTTATGCCATGTCCAAATTGATATACAATAAAAATATAGAATATATCTACATGTATTGGTCATTCAATGACCACAACTAACACTATATAATCCTATACTTGTGGTGGATCATCAAAATCGAGCCTCTTTGATGTAATGTGTGACTTTGTAGATGGTTGCACAACCACAATTCAAAAGCCAAGTTAGAATCCTTTTGTAGAAAATAGTTCACAATCATCAACATAACTATGCATTTAACTATAATTTCTTTGCAATTGAAATGTATATTACCTCATCTATTGATCTAGGATCTACTGTCTTCTTTGTCTTCTCCTTGTTAGTCTTAAGAGTTTTGTTGAACACAAACTTCAAAGGATCCAAGTTATGTCTAAACCGTGAAGGGGCCTATTGTAGGTTAAATACAATTAATACAATGTACTAACATATATAGATCAAAAACACTAAAAAATCTACAATATAGAGAGAACAAAAGTGTACCGGAGCCTCAAATGCTTCTCTAGTATTTTGAGGAGTGCTCACCATTGATGGAGCAACTATTGCTATTATCTATATGAAAAATGATTAAATATTAAATATAATTAATATAATGATAAGTATTGTAAGTTAAATACAATTAATGCAATATATAAAACAAAAGTGTACCAAAGCTTGAGATGCTTCTCCAGTACATGAAGGAGGGCTCACCATTGATGAAGTGGCTATGGATATTTCCTGTATGAAAAATGATAAGATTGCAATTTATCACAAGTTCACATGTACATGTGCATATAATCATCAAATCAAGAAAACAAAGTAGAGATACATACCTCTACCCTCTCTCGATTCTCGGGCATATCAGGTGCATTCAACAATTCTACAAAGCCCAATGAGCGTTGTATATAAAATAGACAAAAAATACTAATCAATCTACAAATTCCAACTAAGAAAATTTCAACCTTTAAAATAATTGTACAATTAAAAATGTGTTCAATTACCTTCTTCCCATATTTAGGCATCGTCGCGGATTTCTTTCGCTAAGGACGAGGCCTAGACATGGAGGGGGTACCTTAAAAAAAACAAAATTAACACAAGAGATATTAGTAGATAATATTAAACATAATTTAATAAATATAAAATTAAATAACTTGCACATTCCATCAAAATAGTACATAAATAAGGTGTACAAAATATGATATTGCATAGCTTTGTAGGCCAAAATCGATCACTGAGAGCGTGACATCATCAATGTGGGACATTTGGTGTCCTGTCAACGCCTACAAAATAAAAAAAAATTGTCAATCATTAAAAAGATTTATTATATCTTATAATGTTTTTTTGAATTCAAAGTACTATTCTATTTTAACATGTTACAAAATTTATACCTCAGTCATCGATGTTGCAGCTGCAATAACTGCAAGAGGAATATCAGATGGTGTATTAACACCCGTTGCTGCATCCTGAAATGCATATTGTTTGTATCGATTTAAATCGATCTATAAATGAAAAATCATTTACAATTAAAATTTTTAAGTGATTGATAAATAAAATGTTATGAATTCAAATCAACCCCTATGTTTGTGGCTGACTAGAAAACAATATGTCAATCAATTCATCCATCAACGTCACATCCTCAATCATGTGGGTTTGACATTTGCTCCCACAAATCGTGCACAGATTGGATGTGTAACCATTTGCACTGGCCTCGACATCCATCCATGTGCATAGGCCTGAGCAAGTGGGACACACATGCTCAATGGACTGACCAACGCCAATTGCCTCAGCTAATGGATCATCGTCTGTGCCAAGAGGGTGTGCTAACTGTGTCCCATGTTGGATGATTGCATTAGTCAATGTTGTGGATGCCTGAAGAGTCTCTAGCTCCATCAACTCTTTCAGGGCTACTAGGACCGTCGCATGCACCTTGGTCTTGGGTGCTAGGGGGTGACGACTCTGTGGGTCTAATACCCTATGGGCTCTAGGTCTATCTTGGGCAGAGCCACCACCTCTACCACCGAACTCTCTCATTTCAAAATAATTAGGCCGCTCATTAAGGACAAACTCATAATATACTTTCCTCAAAAAATATAATGGAACCTAAAAATTATTACAAGGTGATTCGTCAAAGACCATCCACCACCTATTCCAAAAATGATTCTCCATCTACACATTGGTACAACAATGTATGGGAAACCTCTTTGCATTAAGAGGTAAGGACTCACCAATTCTAGGATCAACAAAAAGAGCACATATTTGTGCTTTGATTATGTTTTTTATTTTCGTTGCATCATATGATAACCCATTAGCATAATAAGTGTGACACCTATCCCTATAGTTTCCCCATTTTGTAATCTGACTCGAAACTACAGTGGCACCACTAGCCAATGTTTATAGGCTAGTGGCAAGGGATAAATGATGCTCAAGCTTAGATGTTTCAATCTAGAAAGCATTATAGTTATTTTAAGAGTGTTTTTTCCTAACTGATTAAGAAAATCCTCCTTTGTAGCTGTTGTATGGTCTAAAAGAGGAGTTGGAGGTGTATCTTGAGGGTTTTGTTGTGGGTTTTGAAGTGCGTCTTGTTGTGGTTTTGGATTTTCAGAATTTGATATTGGTAACAAAAAATAAAAAAACTGATCAAAATCAACGAATTTAAATTGAAAACGTAAATAAAATTTATCGAATGTGCAAAAAAACAAAAAAAATGTGTAACCGACCTCTTTCCATGGCGTTTGGGTGTGAAAATACATATCCCGTGCACGGTTTGGAAGGAAAAAAACCCTTAAACTTGTTCTCAGTCGCGGGATAAAATGATACAGTCAATTGTGAAAAAAATAATTTATTGACAGGGACCGTGTATGAGGTCCTTTAGGAACTAAAACTACGTACAAGGTCCTAGTTCCTATAGGACTGCATATGCGGTCTTATTTCCTAAAGGACCGCGTACATGGTTTTATCCCTTTAGGTTCAAACACAACGAACCTAACCGCATACGGGGTTTTTTAAAATTTTAAAACCATGAACGCGGTTGCTATTTTTTCAACTATTTTTTGGTGTGTGTCCACTTTTAGCACACTATCTTGGTGCACACACCCTCAAATAATTTTGTAAACTATTTCTTACAAGTATCCTAGCTTTCAAGAAATTGGAACTTTTGTATATTTAGTTCAAGAATTAGAATTTTATTTTTATCATAGTTTCTTTCACAAGAATGTTACTCCAAGGTAGTTGATTTATTTATTTTTCGTTCTTGTCAAATGTTCCTTTCAATTAAATCTTATTTTCAATATCAAGCAATAATTTATTATCCATGCAATAGTTTCATAATTGTTAAGTAAATGTTTATTCAAGATTTCATGAGCTTATGGTTCATTCCTAGTTATATAACTAAATAAGTGGAGTTGAAACCAAAACCTTAGCAGCATTCGATATCTTTGGTGCCTCTGGGTCATGCTTACGGGTAATGTCATCATGTTGAACTAGTGCACTTAATGCCTAATAAAGCTACAACAACAATGTCTATGGCATCTTCCCTCTAAATTGTCGGGGAGAAATAAGGGTCGTTTGGAAGTTAAAGTCCAAGGGGCGGGTAATCCCCCTTGGATTGATAATCTAAAAAGATAAATCTTAAATGAATTTACATTCACTTAGTTAAACTTTAGAAAACCCCATTAGGGTTTGGATGTGTGTGATGATGTTAGAAATTTATTTTATCTTGGTGAATTTATTGGATGATAATGGATTTAGGGTGACGTATTTAATAGGCAATAGGACTTAGTTGTTTTAGTCCACAAGTAGAAGGCCATCTTGAGACTTTTTGCTATAGAGCTAACATCATGGGTAGAAATCGTAAATAAATTATCTGGGACATTGACCTTAGAAAGGGTTGTGTACCCACCAAACAGTTTACATTAAACCATAGTTAGAAACCAAAAATACATACTTTACGCCTTGATCCCGTGCCGAAATGGGTATGTAGGCAGTCTAGGGACAAAGTTGTCCCTTGTACTTAGGCATTCGAGGAGGAGGATTAGGATTTGGTTATGGGTGAGTAGTTGGCTCTCGAAGCTCCTTGGTCTTTTAAGAAAATGGTGCAAATGCTAATTGAAAGGTTAAAATTAGTTTAATGCATACGTAGAAGGAATCCTATATGGATTCGCTTGACTTCTCGAGGCTTTAGACCAAATTATGAGGTGGAACTCAAGCTTGTTTATTTTTATACTCCTAAGGATGATGACCTCAGTGTACTCCTAGTAGGGGAGTGTAGTCTTTAGAGAGTGACTCAGGACCCGGATGGTCCTGATGAATCTAAAGTCTCTGGCTAGAGCATATCTTATTGTTATGAATAGATGCCTACCTTGTTTGGGTAGATGCCTATCCTGACTTGGATAGATGAAACCTTTTGTCTCGTATGGATAGATGCCTAACCCGTATGGTTAAATGCCTAACTATTGGTGTAAATAAATATTCATTTTGGATATTATTACACTTACTTAAGTTAACTTAGGATAATGCATCTCTTCGTAGTTTGGATTTGAGACACTTAGGGAAGTGTGCACATAGGGATAGAGCTTGTAGGAGAAATTCCACCTTTTGTGGTCTTATTTTGTTGTTACACTCCACATTCGGTGAGTCATCCACCTCTTGTGGAATATTATATTATTTCTCCTACCTACCCCTAGTATTTCTTACCTACCCTTGTTTCTCATTGAGCCACATGTCATATTTGTGTGCTCATACATCCATATGGCCTTGCCTATATAAGCAGGCCTATATTCATTGTATTGGTTAATCTAGTTGATCATTTTGCATATTGATGAGAATACAGTTTGTTCTTGTCATTCTATTATCTCTTTTATGCTTTTCATTGTGCCCTTGATCTTGGCAAAATCCTACATGGTATCAAAGCTATTAGGGCTTCATTGATTGGTTTTTGGAGACATCGTGGAAGGCTTCTATTTTTGGATTTGGGGATCTTCATTTTTTGGGGGCATCATACAGTGATTTGGAGATCACCGTTGAATCCGGGAGGCCGTTTCCATAAATTTCGACTATAAAGTCGACCTATTTTGGTGAGAAATTTTTTTTTTCCCCCATTTTGGCTATTATTATATGGATTTCGAAAAAAAAATTTCAAAAAAATTTCGGAAAAAGAAAAAAAACGATCAAAAATAAAAAAAAAATAAAAAAAAAAGTTTTTTTTGCATTTTTGAGAGGTCCGCAAACCCCCCCTGTGCAGTTTGTACCTGCGTGTCACAGGTGTTGTAGGTTCGTATCTGCCGCTGACGCGTCCTCCTGCCGCCGCTGCAATGTACCTCCCACTTGGCCGTGTACCCACTGTCCCCATCGCCGCCGCCCGAGTAGGTTCCTCCGGTGACCGCTTACTCCTCTCCGGCGATCGCTACCTCCTCTCCGGCCAAAGATCTCCGGCGCTGCCCAGTCACTGCCAGCCGCCATGCAGAGCCCAGTCAGCTGTCGAGACCCCACCACATGGCACACATGAAGACCTCCATATGCACTGATAGTACGCCATGTCAACAGACTGTACACCTTGTCAGATCCGTAAGCACAGTCATCTACCCAGTCAGCATTCCGTACAGTACGGACGCCCTGTCAGCAGAGAGGCGAAGTTTTTGCGACGGTCATATGGCCATCAAATTTAACACAGTGAATTTCTGATGTCAGCACCACATCAGTAGATTTTTGAAATTTTTTTGACCCCTCTCCATTGGGCTTTTCAGTTTTGCAGTCCAACTTTGAAAGGCCATATCTTGCTCATTTTTGCTCCTTTTTTAGTGCAATTTTTTTTAAAATGGGCTAAAAGTTTGTGATCTTCACAGTGGTGTGGTTATTTTCTGATTTTGGTGCATAGGTTTTTCTAAATTTTTGGATTCTCTCAGCTGTACCTATCCAATCCTCAATTCTGCAACTTCAAAGGCCTCGTTTGAGCTCATACGACCTCCTTTTCAAGTGCCATTTTTTTTGAAAGTGCATGTTTTTTTGTCTACTTTCATAATATATGATCAGATTTTAGAGATTTTGAGTGGAAATTATACTTTCAGATATTGGTCTTATTTGGCCTATTAGGTACTTGTAAATTGCTTGGATCTTAGTTAGATCTCTTGCATTATCAGTTTGAGTCTCTTTTGGCCTTATTGAGGCAGTTGTAAAATTGTAAATCAGAAGTCCACTTTGCCATTTTTTGCAAGTGGCCCATTGTATACGCACTACTTATAAAGTGCCAAAATCATCACTTTTGGGGGGGGTTCTTTGATTGAGTGAATTTGGGGGGGTGTCTTGTGTGATTGTTCCTCTTTTTGTGCTCTTTCCATTTTTGTTGCAATGAGTCCTAATAAATTTCTACCTTTAACTCCACATAATTATGCATCATGGAAAATTAAAGTATGGAGTAAATTAATGGAAAAGGGACTCACACATTACATAGATGGAACAATAACAGCACCACCTGATCCTAAGGCTGATCCAAATGCTCAATTAGAATGGCTCATGAAGAATTGCATGGCTCTTGGAACTTTACGCAAGTATGTATCAGATGACCTCATTTTTCACATTGAGAAGTGTAAAACAATCAAAGAGGCTTGGGATATGTTTCAGAAATTGTATGGTCAAGTTGATGAAATCAGAGGCTATCAGATTGACAATGAGCTCACCAACTTGGATCCCAAGAGTTTTGATACAATCCAAGATTATGTCACCAAAGCAAATGAGCTAAGAGAAAAGCTTAAGCATTGTGGAATTGACAAAAAGGATGCTTAGTTGATATTCAACTTGTTGGATAAGCTTGCACCAGAATATGCGGCATTTGTGTCTAGCTTCCAAACTCATCATTTGACAGTGGGGAGTTCTTATGTTATGCCTTCATTTGATGCTTTCACAGAAATGTTGATATTGGAACAATCTAAGTTGTTGAACATGGGATTTCTCAAGTCTTCAAAGTCCAAGGCTTTGGTGGCCAATCAAGGGAATCAAGGAAGTCAAGGCAAAGATTCCAACAACAAGAAGAAGCACTCTAAGTCTAAGCCACACCAGGAAAAAGGACAATCATCCTCTCCATCCCAAGGCAATTTTTCATCCTCTTCCAAGAAGGGGACACCACCTAAGAAGGATAAACCAACTTGTGCATATTGCAAGAATTATGGTCACGATGAGCATAGATGCCACGCAAAGCAAGTTGATGAGTTAACCAATCTTCTTAAGAAAAACAACATCAACTTGCCATCCGCCTACACAAAGAAGGATTCATCTCCTTCTTCTTCCTCACAGTCTAAGGGAAAAGGGCAAGCATTTGTGGCTAAAACAGGTTCTTCATAGCAATGGATACTTGACTCGGGTGCCTCATATCACATGGGTTCTACAAGGGAGCAGTTTTCTTCATTGGAGCCATCTAAGGTACCTCACATTTACATAGGTGATGATACACAAGTAGAGGTTGAAGGGAAAGGTTCAGTTGACATGGATGATGGAACATTTGAGAATGTTCTCTATGTTCCTAACTTGTCTACCAACCTTCTCTCCATCTACCAAATCACTCACTATGGGAATGGGAAAAAGGTTGAGTTTACACCAGATTCAGTTGTGGTAAAGGAACTTGATGATGATGCCTTGGTAGCAGTGGGACAAGTCAATGACAACTCAAGGCTTTATTCATTCTCCCACTTTGTGCCAAGTTCACCTTCTAGGGCCTTGCTTACTCATTCAAATTCAGAAAGTAAGCTATGGCATGAGCGGTTTGGTCACCTCAACTACCACTATCTTTAGTAGCTAAGCACTAAAGACATGGTCACAGGTCTACCTCGAATCAATTTTTCAGAGGGTGTATGTTCAGGTTGTTCCATGGGCAAGCATCCCGAAGAGAAGTTTGATAAAGGGAAAACTTGGAGAGCTTTGGAAGTTCTTCAACTTGTTCACAGTGATGTAGCAGGTCCATTTCCAACACCTTCATTTAGTAAGGCCCGCTATGTTCTCACCTTCATTGATTACTACTCCCGCTTCACTTGGGTCTACTTTCTCATTCATAAGAGTGAAGTATTTGACAAATTTCAAGACTTCAAGAATCGTGTGGAGAAGCAATTAGGGAAAGTGGTCAAGATTCTTCACACAGATAATGGAAGGGAATATGTGAACAAGAGACTTGAGGATTTTTGTACATTTCAGGGGATTGATCTTCAACATTCTGTAGCATACACTCCACAACAAAATGGAGTTGCAAAATGCAAGAATAGAACTCTCAAAGAAATGGCTAGATGTATGATTCATGCATGATCTCTTGATCCCGCCTTTTGGGCAGAGGCTATCAGTTGTGCCACACACATCTAGAATCGGGTTCCTCACAAAGCTTTGCAAGGTATTACTCCTTTCGAGGCTTGGGCTGGTAGGAAACTGATTGTGAGACATTTCAAAGTCTTTGGGTGTCTAGCATGGGCTCGCAGACCTCTGCAGAAACGCAAGGCATTGGAACCTCAGAGTCAACCTTGCATATTTGTCGGATATCCTGAGGGTGTTAAGGCATACAAATTGATGGATCCAAAGACACATGAGGTATTCATTGAGCGGAGTGTTCACTTTGAGGAAAGCTCTCCTAGCTTAGCCTCTCTACCTCCTCCACCTTCCTCCATTGTGGATAGTGATGTTAGTGATTCAGATGATGAGACTCTCTCAACTCCGACTCGTAGGGTTACACCTCCACATGGTCCACTTGAAGTTGAGGAGCCTCATTCTCCACCTCCACCTAGACCTCATTGGGCTCGATAGACACTTGAGTCCACGGGTTCTCTTGTTGGGGATCCTTTAGATACACAAAGAACTTGATCACAACATCAGGATCTTCCACATGAATTCATTGCTACTGCTTTCGATCCACAGACATTTAGGGAAGCATTAGGGGTTCCTGAGTGGGACCAAGCTATGGAGGAAGAGTATAGTTCCTTGATGAGGAACAACACATGGGATTTAGTCCATCTTCCTAAGGGGGTAAAGATGGTTCGATGTAAGTGGATCTATCAGACCAAGTTTGCAGTAGATGGTAGTGTGGATAAGTATAAGGCTCGGCTTGTTGCAAAAGGTTTCTCGCAGGTTGCAGGTGTTGACTATACTGAGACCTTTGCACCTATAGCCAAGATGAACTCCATTCGTTTGACACTTGCTATTGATGTAGCTCATGGTTGGGCTATACATCAGATGGATGTGAAGAGTTCTTTTCTTCATGGTGATCTTGATGAGGAGATTTATATGGAGCAACCACAGGGTTTCATCCAGGATACTTCCATATGGTGACATGCCTAGTCTTGTATGGATAGATGCCTAACCTGTATGGTTAAATGCCCATCCTGGTTGGGTGGATACCTACCCCATTTTGATAGATGTACCTAAGTATGTGATTGAATCAAACACAATTAAGAATATGTAAGAATAAGAAATCAATATTTATATATAAAAAAAAATAGTTGAAATTTTGGAAGAGTGGGTTGTTATAGATATAGATTTGATTGGGGCATCAATAGTTAAAGTATCTACTAGTACTTGCCACATATACGAGAACTTTATAAATTTTGACATGATCAGGATCTTAGTTCCAAAAGCATTATTACATTATAAACAATTGCATACCATATAAATATGCAACCTTAAAAATTTCAACTTATTTATCTCTCAATTTCAATATTGACATGTGAATATATTTAAAATTTTCTACAAAATGTCCATATTTCTCTTGTAAGTGTGAGTACTCTTTCTCTTAAATAATTTGAATGCCATGGGTTTTCTTTTGCTCATATTATTCATGGTATTGAGACTATATTCATGGTATTGGGTAAAAAAATAATAAATATTTAAGGTTCTTAAAGGTTTGGTGAGTTTTTACAACCCATCATCAAATGTTTTGGTGCTCCATGAACCTAAGAAGAGGTCCTCAATCAGGAAATTAATTGGCATGGAAAATAATGTTTAGGACATTAATTTTATGCAATGAAGGTTAGGGAGGCTGAAATGTGAGGACAAAACCTACAATTATATACACTTATTGTAACATTATATATGGAAGAATTGAATTATCCATCTTGCTTTATTGCTTGTGAACAAGAATTATATTTTGGTTTTTGTGCTTAGGAGTATTGAGAGGCAATGAAGAGAGCTTCATCTACTTCTTATTTTATATTTTTATTAACTTTTTATTAATTATTTGTCATAGACTCATTTTGGTATAATTAATAATTTCACCAGTGTTTATAAGAAACATCTAGTTAATATTCCTTACTCTTATATTCATAACAAACGTCCTTGAGAGCATCTAATATAATTTTCATATTGTAAAGTGACTTGACTCTAACATGTAATCATAATCATTTGAATTATGTGCAATATCTTAGAAATATTGCAAACATCACAAGAAAGATTATGTTAGTAACACGTGATAAAAAAAATTACATTTAATTGTTATAATTACAATCATATAGAAAAGTATTTTTTTTTATCAATATAGGGTAGTGGAAAATTCCAAAATGTATGCCTTCCAAGTGGTGGACACCATCAAAATATTGTAAAGTATATAGAAATGTACGTAGAGTACAAAAGCTCCAAATCTCAACCAATACTATTAGATGGATAATAATTTGATATATTGTTCTCATCTTATTTATGAAGTTTGAAACCACCTTTAATGTTTTCAATTTTGGCAATGTGATGATGTCATTAAATGTAAATCTAGTAAGTGTAAAATAGGATAAATACCCTTTGTAATATTGTTATTGTACTTACTTTATCTATTTAAATATTTTAATTTTTCTTTGGAACCTATATGCAAGTAGCACCTTTAAAAGAAGTGGCAATGGGATTGTTGGAAGTTATTTTTTCATTCCTATTTGGTGCATATTTATGAAGGAATCAAA
This sequence comes from Cryptomeria japonica, assembly GCF_030272615.1. Taxonomy (NCBI): domain Eukaryota; kingdom Viridiplantae; phylum Streptophyta; class Pinopsida; order Cupressales; family Cupressaceae; genus Cryptomeria; species Cryptomeria japonica. The sequence goes on along the minus strand of NC_081407.1, from coordinate 391,890,480 downwards.
TTATCTTATTCTTTCTTTATTGATGGAGGACAAGAGTTATAAATTGGTTTTTGTGCTAGGAAAGTATTAGGAGGTGTATATGTTGAAAATTGGCTTGGAGAGAATTAATTAAATACGAGTTATTTAATTAATGGATCTTTAATACTTCTAATTATAAATAAATTGAATAATTTCATTTTTTCAATATTCTTCCTATCATAAATCATTTTCTCCATTTGCCTTATTAAATGAGCAAATTTAATTAATTTATCTTATTTAATTATCACCTCCCACTTAATTTGAATTTTTGAATTCAAATTTGTCACATGTTTGCTAACCTAAACTACCCTCCTAACCTTCCAACCTACCATCTAACCTTGGGTTGAACCAACCTTATCCTCTCAAACTACCCCTATCCTAACCTCTAATGGAGTGTCTCTCCCCTCATAAGGACACATGGCATCCTTGCCACATGTTCTCCACCTCCATGCCACTTGCCCTCTTGTAGAATAGGTGTGATATTTGTTGGAGATTCCCTTGCCACTTATCCTTCCAAGAATGAAAAGTGTCATATTTCCCAAAACCTTTCCTAACCTCTTCAACTCTCACCATCCATCGACTCTCTAGGAAAAATCTAGACTATTGAATCCTGCCACCCAAGCTCATACCTTGGAAAAGCTATAAATATCCCCACTTTTCATTCATGGAAGGATCCTTAACCTCGCATCTTCAATCTTGCTTTCTGAAACTTTGCATACATATTGAGCATAAAAGTATCCATAGTTTGTGCATTTAGCATAGTGTTTATTTGATTATAGCATAGCAATTATGTTAATCTAGAATCATGACCATTCATCTCATTTTCATTTAGACCATAGGATCATAGTATAGAATACTCATTCTTCAAGTTGTCATCTTAGAGCTCCATGTTGTCGAGAGCCACTCAACAAACCGACAAGGTCCTTGGAGATAGAGGATAATGAGACACCATTGGGGAGTTCTCTTTTACATTGTTTCTTGATTACTTCCTTAATATAATCTCTCATTGATATGTTAGGTGTTTTAATTGATAAATTCACATTCCTAGCATACATTTTCTGGCATCCACTATGGGGCCTTGCCCTGTTTTTAATATCTTTTTGTAGGCTTATTGACAAGTTAGCTTAGAGAATCAGTTTAGCACATCTTCTACAAATACTAGTGTATCGATCTTAAATATTAGTGCATCAAAGTTCTCTTTCAGTGCATTCACTGCCCAGATCAACGCATCCATGGGATTAGATTGCATTTTTGTTTTTCATTATTTTGTGCATTTGATTGACATAATAGCACATAGGAAGCTTCTTTTAGCGCAATGAATAGTTTTATTAGCACATATAATGAATTTTTTAGAACATCTAGTATCTATTTTAGCGCATCTATTTCTATTTGCATATTTTTAAATTTTTGAGACTAATCTGTATTTTTTCGTTTTGTAGGTACATCATATGTTGTCAAAGACCAAAATTTAGAACTACTATTAGTGTCTATAGGGGTTAGAGCGATTTCATTTTGTTAAATTAGGCACCTAGTTTAATTAGAAGGTTAAAGAACACCATGTATGTAGTGCTTGAAATGATAGGCAAGTATGCTCTCCCCTTCATTGGATGATAAAAAAAATAGACTCGTCGCCTTTTTATTTCTAGCAGTGCAATCCCTTTAGAAGGCCCGCCCTCCCGAGAAGCCCATAAGGTCGGGTTAGAGGGGAATGACCTAAGTGGGAGAAGATAAAGCCAAGTTCTTCCAACCCACTATAAAATAAATATGGTTTTGATGGAAATCGAGATTACAAGAAGTGATCGGTAATAGCTCTCTTTTGTACCTTCAGATATATTAAACCTTGGGTTTCGAGGTTGGGTGTAATGCCCCTCCCTTGACCAGCTCTTTAACCTAGTTTGATTTTGGTTGACCTCTTCTATTGTTTATGTGACTAGATGATACTTTCTAGTGTAATGAATTTTATCATGATTCTATGATATGATGTTGGTTATGTAGATTATCTCTATGGATATTCAGATGTTAGATTATATGCTTATGTACTGACCTTAGACTAACATATCTACTTTATATAAGAGTAATATCTTGTGCTCATTTTCTTGTATGGGTACGAGTCTGTATGGGTTGAGACGGGATGATCTTCTGTCACCCACTTCAGAGGGACACAGAATGCCATGACTCTCCTCTACTGGTGTGCCTATATATGTTGGAGAAATGTATGTGTGTTTTCTCGGTGATGTAGCTATAGGTATTGAGCATCAACTTCACCTGAACCTTCAGGTCAGAGCATGCTCTATGACCCAATGGTAAAGTGGAAAATTTGAGTTATGAATCAAACCCTTGATGTGGCCATTGTTCCTACGAGAAGAAGATCCTTGTCAAGTATCCTTGTTCATTGGTTGCCCGGTCATGTCAGTGTTAGTCATGTTGGCCTTTTGCGTTTGTTAGTCTTAGTCCCTTACCCTCGTGTTTAGTTTAATGTTTTATTAGCGATAAAGTATTAATATTAATATATTAAAGGTAATTGAATATTAATGATTAATTAATTAATATAATTAAAATTTGTGTAGTATTATACTAAGTTTATTGCATTAGCAAAGTGATTTAATCTATTATACTATTTTGAAAATAATTTATTAAAAGGGAATTAAATATTTATTATACATTTTATTGTGCTCATGGAAAATTAATTTTAAAGGTAATTAATATTTAACTGTTTTGAAAATTCAAATTTGCATGTGTGGGGAGTTACAAAAATAAATTAATTAACGAAATTAATTGAGGAATCTTGCATGCTTTTTGTATGGGGAGTTACTTTTGAGGAAGGAGGATATCTTCTTCTTTTTGGGGATGAAACGAAGGGGAGAAAATTTTTGGGCTTTCCTGTGAAGAAATTTATTGGGTGTATAAATTCGAGATATGGGGTTTTCGTAGACGAATTTGAGGAAAATTTGGTTTTAAAAATGAATTTGGGAAAATTTGATAAGGAAATACAGAAGAAGGGAATTGGGAGATTTTTCTTGAATTTTTTTGGATTGAATCTTTTTGGTGTGTTCCTTGCGAAGCCATGGATTTTCTTAAGGATTATTGCTTCTACCTCTGTGTGATTTCCAGATAGCGAAAAGACATAGGGTTTTCAGATTTCTTTTCTTTTTGCATGTAAAATTTCCTTTCAACCCAAATGAAAATAAGCTTGTTTGATTTACTGTAATGAGAAAATTTAAAAGGAATTGTCTAATTATGGGAGAATTGTGGGTTTCTAGACTCTCGAATGTTAATTCCAAGATTAAATTTTATATTTGGAAAAGATTCAATCTGTGGCCTTTATTTTGAAATTTTGGAAAATTTGGGTGCCAACACCATAATCTACCTCTAATTCATTAGCCTGCTAGAGTAACTCGCCCTGAGCACTCAAGCCTTAATACCAAGGTGTGCAGGGGTGAGCCTCACAAAGAATGACCCCTGAGATGAGGAACAAAGTTGGGCTAGGAATGGAACGAAGAATGCAAGGTGTTATCCAAGCCATCTGGGAGCAGCGGGGTAGAGAAAGGGGCCTGCTGGTTTAGCCGGTGCTTGGAAGGTTCTTTCTCGAATCTGTGGCCTTTATTTTGAAAATTTGGAAAATTTGGGGTTATATCTATATATAAACAAAAATATAAATTCATGTTTTATTTTATGTTTTGTAAAATATATATTTTATGTGTGTTTTTATAGGGCTCTGTGGAAGATCACCCATTTTGTGGGTGGCTTGACCCATAGTCGTGGGAAAACCCATGACTATGGAGAGCCATTCCCATAGCCATGGGGTGAGCCACTACCCACAACTGTTAATGTCGACCAATGATCTGTGATTAAATTGTTATTTTGTCTTTTTATTATTCTATATAAATGAGTATATTATCTTATGATCATTTGCAATTATTCAGTTTTATGTTTTCAAATTTTAGACCACTTTATGATTCTAAATGTAATTATATATATGTGTGTGTGTGTGTGTGTGTGTGTGTGTGTACACACACACACACACTTACTTTGGATTCTATCATGTAATTTGTTTCTGATAAAAAAGCAAGATTGTGGGAATAAGTTACAATTTCTTAAATGTTTTTTTTGCATAATAATATGTTAGCTTTATTGTGAAAACTATTGGAATAAAATGAGTTATAATGATTTAAATTTGGGTTATTGGTAACTAATATTAATTTGAATTAATGGATGTATAGAAGTTATTTTGGTCTCTTTGGTACTATATTAAGATTGAATTCTTTTATGTTTAGTATTATGAGACCTTGTAATTATTTTGATTCTTGTCTATCATTGGGGGATACACAGTTATGTTGTTTAAATACATTTAGGTTCCAGAGGCTAGGGCAATGTTAAAATTCCTATTTGTGTATGGATTCTCTTCCTCACAAAACATAAGGTGAGTGGTGTCTTGCATGACTTCTATGCTAGTCAATATTTCTTGTTGCATTGAACCTCCTTGTTTGTAATCCCATTCTAGCAATTCATACAACTTTTTTATGGTAGAGGGGTCTAGACTCTTGGTGTCTTTGGGTATCATAGACCTTGTGTTGAATTTTGGATTCCTAGGGGCAAGTTAAGGGGAAGTGGCTTTCATTGGGGGTTGAGACCCAAAGCAGTTGCCAGGGTAACTCAATGAGAGTTTTGTAATCAAATAAAAATTTAAAATAATAAAATGGGGTGGGTAGCTAGTTCACATTAATAAAGATTAAATTTTTGCCTCTCTTACTTCTGAATGCTTATATAGGTTCAAGGTAAGTTGAGAAGGTCTGGAATGGTGTCCACCAATCTTGTCCTTTCAAAATATTGGTGTGGTCCACTAGAGTTTGTATGGGGGTCGACGGTCAGTAGAGATTACCAGGGTAACCCAAGAAGGGGGTCGGGACCTAGTGAAGACTCACCAGGGTAACTCATGATAACCTAGTGATGACACTCTTCCCTATTGCATACCTAGTGGTCTCTCATGGTTTTGTCCTTTTTTGGATTGATTGGGTCTCTAGAAGTTGGTTGATTTACTTTTGAGTTCTTATGGTTATAGCCTTGTGAGTCTCTTGTGATTGTATTCTAGTGAGCCTCGTGAGAGTTATTTGTGTCATTTGTACTACCTTCCATCTCTTGGGCCTGGCTGATACCTCCTAGAACATGAGGTGGACTTGATGGTACCACATGGTTGGGTGGAGTGCTTTTCACACCCATTAGGTCTTGGTTCGTCCTGCATCCTATTCGTGATGGCTCATGGGAAGATTGAAGACTTTCATTCGTACTAGATTCATGTATTCACTCCATTGTACTCATAAAGATTGTATCCATATGGATATGTTGGGATGTAATCGATGATCATATGCATATTCTCATTGCAATGTATTATGTATCATGATCCTTTGTAAATAACAATGTTATCATATTTTTTAGAAGTTTCATTTGTTTTCATATGTATGGTTAATGTTATTTTGAGTAAAATCATTGTGGGGCCTTGAGGACTAATGCTAGATATTGTTTGTACATCTTATCCTTTTCTTGTAGCATTGTGCTACTCTATTCTTATGTATGGCATATTTTATTTAAAAAAAAATTATTCACATTTCCATTGATTTATTTGTTATACACAATGTGCCATTAAGAAGGTGGGGGTTGAATCAATGATTTACAATTTCTACTCTTTTAATACTAAGAATGATTACCAGTTAACACACTAGAGCTAAGTTAACCCACTGGTAGGATAAAGAGAGATTACACAATGCAATAACACACAAGGGCACATCACATAACACTAGCATATACAAGGAAAACCCTAAGATGGGAAAAACCTCAATGATAAATGATGCTAGAGTCTACTGCTCCAATCGAGTCTCACAATGAAACTTTAATTACAATGTTTAGGGCACCAACCCCTAATTTAGGGAACCAACCCAAGGATCACCAACCCCTGCACCAAGCTCCAACTCAGTGATCTTCAATGAACATAATCAATTACAAAAGTAATAGCCTTGTTACAAATGAATTTTTTAACTCTTCTACAAATCCCTTCACCTGTCTAGTCTCTTCTTCTTCTTTGTCAGTTTTGTAGTCTACTGATACTACAATCTATCAGTTCTACTCTCTGTCGGTTCTCTCTTCTCTTTGTTACACTATTTCTCTCCACCACCAGTCTTCATAACTTAATCAGATGTCTACCATATGATTCCTATCAGTTCTCAGCTTGTCTTCTCTGTCGGTTTTGTCACTCTCGGTTCACTCCTCTGTCATTCTCAATGGTTGACTACCGGTAGCCTCACTGATGTCGATTGAACCCTTCAACCCAATTCTCTCACACACAGTCTCTCCTCTTATACTCATTGAGAGCTTGACTGATTTCTTCTCACATGAAGCAACAACCTTCATCAATTTTGGCTTGCATATTTATAAATTGGTTTTCCCACCAAAAACCAATTCAAACTTCTAGGGGTTATGGTTTCTTCATCAACCTCAAGGCACACTAAATCCAATTGGATCTCATCAGATCTGATTGCCTTGATTCATGAAAAACAACACATCAATCAACCCCACCATTGTCATTTCATTCAAAACATGTCATCCATGTTTAGCAGTTTGCATTTAATCTATCAATTGATTTCTTGGTTGATCACCAAGAATTGTTTCAATGTTTCCTTCACCTACCTCGATTTGATCAAACAATATGTCTTGAATATCTATTTTCCATTTAACCTCAAGCCACAAACCTCTACTACATCCCATGAATCACGTAGTCGATATAAATGTCGACCTGCCACCATCTACCTCACAGACAAACACTTCACCGACCTACGCATGCATTCCACCTCAACTCCACGTGGCATTTTTGTCGATATCCATCTCAGCAAAGACCTCAGTGTCAGCTAAACAGTCACTGACAAACACCTTTACTAGATTCATCTACCAGTTTACTAACCCTACTAGTTATATCCTAACCAGTCTGCCATCACCTTGCACTTTGCATCTCTTTCGGTGGAGCATGTTTTTTAGCTGCCAAACATATCAATCCACCATATTCTCATCTTCATCAAGAAGGAGAACATCACTTAGCCTCTTTTCTCTCTTACGGGTTCTCATATTTACTAGTAGGCACCCTTGATGACACCATGTCATCGGCCTTCAACTATTTCCATCTGAGGCATCTGCATACCGGTTGCACTCTCTATCTACACCTTCTCAACCTTGCCTACTTCATCATCAGCCTAGACCATATCTCAACTGGTTTGTCAAGGTGACAAACCCATCACTTATTTACTCTTCTTTTTATGTTCCGGTGGCACAACATGTCAACCCTTTCTGATCCAGTGCACATCTATGATTTCATGCACCTGAGGCATCCTTTTGTTTCACTAGTTGATCCAGTGTGAGCCTTCAATCATCTACCTTTAGCTATGTTGTCTTATCTCTAAGAACTATGATGCATTCCATGTATAATAGGAGATAAGATCCACTTACCAGTGGGAGTGGATCCTTGTCATCCACATCCCACAATGCACCAATGAGGCTTCCCTGTTTGAGCAACATATCTTCAAACAAGCACATGTGATCCAGTTGGGGAACATTCATTGTTATTCATCTCTTCAAATGGTGACTGCATCTTTATCTAGTGGGAGTCATGTTGATCTTCATCCACATAGCATATTGGTGATCTGTACATCCTTCTCCTTCGGTGTTGATGTGATTTAGATAACATTCCCCATCTTCATCACAATCAACTAACCAACATCTTGCTCTCTTACAGATGTCATCATTTACTAGTTGTTATATGATACTAGTCTCCTGTCCATATCTTCCATACAATTCAAGCACTAACTTGTGTACTGGTGACTCCAAAGGCATTCTCTCCCTTACCGGTGACTTGCTAAGCTAGGTGACATCAAAGACATCTCATCTGATATGCATCAGTGATAGTGTTGCACATACATCTCTTATACCAGTAGCCATCCTATATCGGTTGACATCAATGACAACACAATGCCAACATTATTTGTTTAAGTCCTTTAGGCCTCATAGCAGGGCGTTACACATGGTATCAGTTCCCATGTTCAAACACTAGGATCTCTAGATAAGGTTGTGCTCTTAGTTTGGTTGGTGTACATAGTCTTTTTGTCATATGTTTTTCCTTCTGGTGTATGCTTTGGATTGATGTATAGGACCTTGTAAGTCTTGGGTGTTTTGTGCACTGTGTTTTCTATATATTCCTCCTGAAGATCCTAATTGAGTATAACATGTGTATTGACTTCTTTCTCTTACCTTCTTGATGTTAGTGCTTGTTATATGAGTGCATGTGCTTTTGATTTATTTTAGGACTCACTATTACTCTTATTATAGAGGGAATTATATATGTCTCCCTTTCTGATGTGGTACTCTATAGACTAGTTTATTGTGTTGGATAATGAATTGCTCTAATCTTGAAAGGTATGACGATGTGCTTGTGTTAAATTTTGAATCTGACTCAGTACCAAAATCAAGAATGAACTGGATATATTTCTCTCTTTATCCTTCTCTCTATAAATTAAAACTATCCAAATCTTTTGTACTTATATCTTATGTATGTCTTCTTGTTGTGAGCAAATGCTTGTGATTTCGTGAAAACCCTTATGTGTGCCATGAAGATTCTAGTGTGTACTTGCATTTTGGGAGAGGTTTTGGGAGTATAAATGATCATGGGATATATTAGGATGGAATTTTATGTTTTTTCCTTAAGGATTCCATCATGTGGTTTTGGATGACTAACTTAATAAATGTCTTTCTTATGAATAGCACGGTAATGTGTTTACATTTGAGGAATCTAATTGACTTTTCATAAATAGGATGTTTAAAAGAAGAACATGTTGATGTGTACTCATATATATGTAATAATTAACTACTAGTTCTCTTTCTTCCCTCTTTTCTTCATATCTTGTTTTTCAATGAAATATGATAGTTAAAGATGTAATTGTATTAATGAGAAGTAGCGAGTGTTTACGCAAGAGGTTTGTCGATAAGAAAAGATTGTTTTCGTAAATTTTATCTTGGAAGTTAGGACATTTAGATACATTTATAATTTTATGAAATTTTGTAATAGACTAATTTGCATGTCTTTAAGTAGGTGAAGAAATGAAGTATAGTACAATAAAGGAATCATGCATAGAGAAAACTTAATCATCGTTGTATGACCTTGTTCATTTACTTGTATATGTATGAATTTTTTGACCATTAATTTCTCTCCCTCTTTCCTCCATCTAGGTATAAGAATTTGTAGGAATGCTAGTAAATTATGTATTTGAAATTAAAGAAGTATTTAATTGCATAGTAATGAGTATTATATGGCTTGCATTAAGGAATGTTTGATTAATCTTTGCATTAAAGACCTAAAAAAGTTGTATTGTACTTAAGAGATCATGTGAAGTAAGTAAGTGGGTAAAACACCCCTCTGCATATATACTATAGATAGCTCATGTGTTATAGTCGTTAGAGAGATCACGATAGGGAGTAAGTATTGATTAAGATTAAGTTATGCATTGTATGTAGTATGGGTATAGAGAACATGAAATTATTCTTTTGTGGTTTTGTTTATGCTAGAAGATAGACATCTTAAGCCTTGTAGAGGAATTTGCATGGTTATGAAGGTGAATATGAATGCCGAGTTTGATTAATGAATGATTTAGATATGATTCTACTTCCTTGTCTTGTTTGAATTGTAAAGGATGTGTATTTAATGAAAATGCCAATAGAATGGATAGATGATGATAGGACTAGTGCATCCATCTGTTGGCAATTCTAATTGTGGTTGTTGAAATCATTAAGTGGTTAGAAGTTTAAATTTAAGAGCTACTAGAGGATGGTACTATTAGGAATGTGGTTACTCTGTAATTGTGATATCTTAAGGAATGACATGTATGTATTGAGTATATTCCTTGTATGTGTAGAATGGTGTATCTTTCCCTTTTCTTGCATATGTTCTCTTACATTTAGGATAATTTCATTAACTTCTTGTGCTCAAAAGATTGCATTGTAGTAAAAAGATATGTAGTTAACTTAATATCCTGAGGTGTCTATTATACATTCTCTAGCACACTCAGGACATGTGATCTTGGTGTTGTATAGAGGTTACTCCCTACAATGTGGTCGAAATTGGTCACCTTGTCTTGAGATTTTGTTGTGACCGTGATTTCTTTGACTCTCTTATAAATTATGTTTTGTGATTTTGGCACTAGCATTACTCTTTTGAAATTTCTGATGAAAGGGATGACCACTAAATCCTCTTTTCTTTTCATTTAATTTATGATGCTTGTCGTGTTTTTGGTGTTGTTGATTGTTGAAAGCACCATAAATTTTCATTATTTAATATAAGTGTTATGACTAACGTGTTCTTGTTGTTCCTATCTTAGCCTTGCGATTTCCAGGAGTAAGTCAAACCCAAGGAGGGGGAGATGTAATGTTGCTCCCTTGATCAAATTTTCTTTACCTAGTTTGACTCTGGTTGACCTCTTTTGTTGTTTATGTGACTGAATGATACTCTCTAGAGTAATGACTTTTATCATGATTCTATAATATGATATTGGTTATGCAATTTATTTATATGGATGTTTAGATGTTAGATTATATACTTATGTACTCACCTTGGTCTGACATATCTACTTTATATAAGAGTAATATCTTGTTTTCATTTTCTTTTATGGGTACGAGTCTATATTGGGTGCGAGGGGATAATCTTTCGTCACCCACTTCAGAGGGCCACATAGTGTCACAACTCTCCTCCACTGGTGTGCCTGTATATGTTGGAGAAATGTATGTGTGTTTTCTCAATGATGCAATTGCAGGTAGTGAGCATCGGCTCCACCTAAACCTTCAAGTCTAAGTGTTTTCTAAGACCCAATGGTAAAGTGGAAAATTGGAGTTATCAGTGAAACCCTTGACATGACCATCATTCCTACGGGAACAAGATCCCTGTCAAGTATCCCCGTTCATTGATTGCCTGGTCATGTCAGTGTTATTCATGTTGGCCTTTTGTATTTGTTAGTCTTGGTCCCTTACCCTCGTGTTTAGTTTAATGTTTTATTAGTGAGAAAGTATTAATATTATTAAAGGTAATTGAATATTAATGATTAATTAATTAATATAATTAAAAATTACACAACATTATACTAAGCTTATTGCATTAGCAAAGTGATTTAATCTATTCTCTGGTTTTGAAAATAATTTATTAAAAAAGAATTAAATATTTATTATGAATTTTATTGTGCTCATGAAAAATTAATTTTAAAGGTAATTAATATTTAATTATTTTCAAAATTCAAATTTGCATGGGTGGGGAGTTACAAAAATAAATTAATTAATGAAATTAATTGAGGAATCTTGCATGCTTTTTGTATGGGGAGTTACTTTTGGGGAAGGAGGATATCTTTTGCTTTTTTGGGGGGGAAACAAAGGGGAGAAATTTTTTGGGCTTTCTCGTGAAGAAATTTGTTGGGCGTATGAATTCGGGATATGGGGTTTTCATAGAGGAATTTGGGGAAAATCTAGTTTTGAAAATGAATTGGGAAAATTTGATAAGGGAATACAAAGGAAGAGAATTGGGAGATTTTTCTTGAATTTTTCTGGATTGAATATTTTTGGTTTGTGTCTTGCAAAGCCATGGATTTTCTTGAGGATTATTTCTTCTACCTCTGTGTTATTTATAGATAGTGAAAAGAGGTAGGGCTTTCAGATTCCTTTTCTTTTTGCATGTAAAATTTCCTTTCAATGTGAATGAAAATTAGCTTGCTTGATTTACTATAATGAGAAAATTTAAAATGAATTGTCTGATTATGGGAGATTTGTGAGTTTCTAGACTCTTGAATGTTAATTCTAAGATTAAATTTGATATCTGGAAAAGATTCAATCTGTGGCCTTTGATTTGAAAATTTGGAAAATTTGGGGTTAGATCAAAATTAGTTGTGAATTTGTGCATTTGGAATCATGGATCTGAAAATTTTATATTATCCATAGTTGTAGAAGTTTACTATGAATTTTTGTCTATTTTGTTTTAATATATATATATATATATAAACGAAAACATAAATTCATGTTTTATTTTCTATTCTGTAAAATATATGTTTTATGTGTGTTTTTATGGGGCTCCATGGAACCTCACCCACGGTGTGGGTGGCTCAACCCACAGCTGTGGGAAAGTCCACCACTATGGGGAGCCATTCCCATAGCCATGGGGTGAGCCCACGGGTAGGGAGCCCACCCACGATTATGGGAAACTCTAACCATAGTCGTGGGATTTCCCACGGCTGTGGTTCAAGCCACCCACAACATGGGTGAGGTTCCACAGAGCCCCATAAAACAAACATAACATATATTTTACAGAACAAAAAATAAAACATGAATTTATTTTTTTGTTTATATTTGTGTATATATATATATTAAAATAGAACAGATAAAAAGTCATAATAAACTTCTACAAGTATGGATAATATAAACTTTTTAGGTCCACGATTCCAAATACACATATTCATCATTAAATTTGATCTAACCCCAAATTTTCCAAAAATTTAAAAGAAAGGCCACAGATTGAATATTTTCTAGATATCAAATTTAATCCCGAAATTAACATTCGGAAGTCTAGAAACCCACAAATGTCCCATAATCAAACAATTACTTTTAAATTTTGTCATTGCAGTAAATCAAAAAAGTTGATTTTCATTTAGATTTAAAGGAAATTTTACATGCAAAAAGAAAAGGAATTTGAAAACCCTACCTCTTTTCGCTATCTAGAAATCGCATAGAGGTAGAAGCAATAATCCTCAAGAAAATCCATGGCTTCGCAAGGCACAAACCAGAAAGCTTCAATATAGAAAAACTCAAGAAAAATCTCCCAATTCCTTTCCTTTGTATTCTCTTGTCAAATTTTCCCAAATACATTTCTCAAAACCATATTTTCCCCAAATTCCTCTACGAAAAGCCCATATCGCGAATTCATACCCCCAACAAATTTCTTTATGGGAAAGCCCAAAAACTTTCTCCCCAAAAAGAAGAAGATATCCTCCTTCCCCAAAATTAACTCCCCATACAAAAAGCATGCAATATTTATCAATTAATTTCGTTAATTAATTTTTTTTGTAACTCCCCACACATGCAAATTTGAATTTTGAAAACAATTAAATATTTTTTTTTTGGCAAAAGTGAACGAGCCACTAATATGTATTATATAATAAGAGACTAGTTCAAGAGCTCCTCAAGGAAAGAACCAACTAATAAAACCTCCATTTCCTCACTCAAGATTACAATGCATAGAAGGGGGCCACCACTAAGGGTGAAACCTACATACCTAGCTATATAGAAATATGCTACATCCCAAGAAACCTAGATGGTGTTCAAAATTTACCCAAGTAACACCAAAAACATCAATATATCCAAGGACTAACACACTCCAAACATTACAATTCAATACTAGTCATGAGTTAATCAGCCTAAATAGGCCATTCGGAGACCATAGTAAAAAGAACCATATAATCAGTAATTCTTACATGATCTATATTTACAAATATCAACTCCCTTCTTCATACTTAACAAAATTGGGCTATTGAATAAAGCTAGGAATAGAAAGAGGGGCATAAAATGTAAACCCAAAAATCTATATGAAAAAATAATTTTACTCCTCCATAGGCTATGAGCCCTGAGTATGAGCCTTCTCCAACACTTAATGTAGCAAAGGAATTTACCAGACCTTCAATCAGTGATTGTTGAAGCTCGTTGACTTGGTTGAGCATGAGCCTCTGAGGTGGGGAGTCTCAGTTAACTTGCATCGAAACCTCATGACCCACTTGCAATGGTGGATAGAGAACAGAGGACCCCGTTTGACCATGTTCATAACCTAAAATTGCTAATGTGGCATGTATCTTCGAGAAAAATTGGCTTTTAAATTATGAACTTAAACCTCTACCAACATTGCAGATAGCTATCTGGAAAGGTATTACATTTTGCAGAGAAAGAGACCACTTTATACTGTCAAAAATTAAGGGAAATTATCATGGTTGAGCAAGAACTGCCTGGGAAATAAACCTCCAACTTTTGCTTGACCGTTCCAAAGATCATAATGGTGAATGGCTTCTAGAATTTGGTTATCATCCAAAATATCTGCCCTAACCATTTTATGGATGATGTTTTTTAAGGGAATCCATGACTGCAACACATCAACTACATTGGAAAGGAAAATAGAAACCAATTGGGAGGAGAAAATAAACTATTTTTCCTATGGATAAAGGATTTCCTCACCAATAATCCTCTGAATGCTACATTTGCAATGTTGATAGGAGATGTTGAAGGTGATTCCCAATTGGTCCTTTATGATATGATCCTCAAACAACATCTCCCAAGCAGCAACTTTCAAGGGCACTCTATAATTTTGTGGTGAGAACTCCATTGTGCATCAAAATAGAGCAAGCCATAGAGGAGAAATGCAACTGAAGTAGTGACACTCGACAATAAACAGTGACTATCTTGAAAATAACATTCCTTGTCAAAATCATTACAAATTCTCCATATGATGTAAAATGATTAACTAGTTTGAATTACATGTGTGACGTTGAGTCTCGTAATTATATTACGAACTAGTCGGTGATGTCGCATGTGTGAGATCAAATGAGGAAATAAGGTTGATCTCACGATACTCATAAGATAGGCCACCGTCATACTGCCAACAAGGAGGATGAATGAAAGAGTGACACTCACAATTTAGGCCGCCATTGTACTGCTAGCAAGGAGGAGGGATGAAGATCAAGTAGGTCGATGTAATAAAGGCAAATATGGAATATGATTGTTAGCTCGTGAGGTGTAGTGCAAATCTTCAAATCAACATGCTGCATATTAAAAGTAATCATTATTTGATCGCTTGAGATAAACAAAAAGATAGTCCATCCTGCAGAGACCTAGAATAATAAGAATGGAGAGTGTGCCATCCATTTAAATATTTATTTTTTCAAAATTGACAATATTTGCTAGTTGAGGAAAATTTTCTATATTGAAATTTGAAAGTGAAGAATCCACTTCCAGCTTGTCATAGCCTAAATTAGCTAAAACATCTATTGCTCTATTACCTTCCATGAATACATGCGATATGCAACATTCCTCAAATGAATCTAGTAAAAACCATACTTGATTTAAAATGTAGGATATTTTCCACTTAAATGAACATCTGGAAATGCAAGCTTTAACTATAATAGAAGAATATCCTTCTACATGGATCCTAGAGAACCTTAATTTTTTTGCCAATGTCAATCCATATAATAGTGCAGGAGCTTCCGCCAAATTATTGTTCTAGGAGGAATAGGAGAAGATTTAATTGCTAGGAGAAGACCTAAATGATCTCTAATACAAACTCCAATCCTTGAATCATGAGGGTTTCCTCAAGAAGAACCATCAAAATTTAATTTGACAAAGCCAAGTGGAGGACGTTTCCATTTAACTAGGTCTCTGTTAATTGAATGATTTCCTCGACCAAATGTAGCACAAAAAGAGGGGATAGTGAAACCTTTCCAAACCTTGATAATGCGACCATCCCAAGATGAAAAATTAAAATTGATATTTGTGTTCTTGAACCAATATTCCCTCTAGAACCAATTGAATTGGAGAATCTACCTATCTAAAAATTATTTTATTTCTTTCCCACCAGATTGACCATATGACTATTGTTGGGATACATTTCTAAATTCTTCCAAATAAAGAATTTGTGAATAAAGAAGGTTAGGATTGGAATAGCTCCCATAAAGTATAGGGCAGTAGCATAGATAGAATTAATTTTTCCAAAACATGAATCCAACATTGTTGAGCAAAGGAGTACCTTAGGAGTAGGTGATCCACAGTTTCAGTTTCAACTTTGCATAATACACAACTGAAAGAGTTGGCAATATGTAATCTTTCCAATTTATCACTTGTTAAGATACTCTTTCTCAAAGCTAACCAAGAAAAGAAACCTACTTTAGGAAGTACCTCACTATTCCAACAAAATGAAAAGGCTCTACTCTTAAATTGTTGGTTTTCTATATGTCGGGCAACCACATAACTATCTTTAACTGAGTATTTACCATCATGTGTTGGAGCCCATATCAATATATCTTCTTGATTTGAAATATACACTCTTCTTTTTGTCAATATTTCCTAAAAATAAATCCTTTGATCATCTCTAATTAGTAGATCGAAAGGGTCTTTCCAAATGGCTTTCCCTGAAAAAATTTCCACACCAATAACATAATCTATCAAAAATGAGCCCCAAATTTTTTTTAAAGTTGGAATAGCATCCATTAGAAGCTCTAAAATTTTTAAACGAGGCAGACCATTCCATGGGTCCTCCCAGAATCGAATGCTCTCACCATTATGAACCTCCCAAGATACATATCTTCTAATAACCTGTCTACAAGACATCATGAAGTTCCAAATAGTTGACCCTTTTAGAGGATCAAGAGTAGTTATGACATGGGAAGGATTTAAAGAATCCAAATACTTTTCTGCATGATTCTACACCACTTAGTGTCTATTTTGGAAACCGTTTTCCACACAAGTTTACCCCCAAAGGCAATGTTCCTTTTAGATAAGTCATGTAGACCCACTCCTTCTTCCCCTTGTCATGAGCCTTTTCCTGAATTGATATAAGTGGGATCTTTTTTTTCTTTTGACATATTGTCCCTCCATAAGAAACCTCTAATAAGTTTCTCAATCTGTTGAATGACTCCAGCAGGGGCTTTGAGGACTACAATGTAGTAATTAGGAATGGTAGACAAGTCTATTTTTATTAGGAGTAATCTACCCGACAAAGACAACCAATGGACCTTCCATGTGGAGATGGAATTCTTAATTCTGTCTATAATAGCTTTCCAATAAGTTGACTTATTGGCACCCACAAAAAAAGGAATGCCTAAGTATGTGGTAGGAAGGCATTCTTGTGAGAAACCCAAAGTATCAATGATTTTTCTTGTGACAACATCATTTGTATTAAAAACATAGATCTTTGATTTCTGAGCATCAATTCTTTGTCCCAAAACTGCCATGTAGAGATCCAAAGTTTGCCTGATCTGCTTTGCCTCCTGAACATTTGATTTACCAAATAATAGTGTGTCATCAACAAATAAAGAGTGTGACTGAAATAGATGTTCCTTCGATATGAGCTCCCCTCCAAAGCCCTTGACCATGTTTAGACTTAATGATTCTGCTAAAAGCTTCTACCATGATTATAAATAAAGATGGGGATAAGGGGTCTCCTTGTTTCACACCTTATAAGGCAGAAAAGAAACCAACAGGAGCACCATTAATTAACACTAAAAACTGAGCTCCTAAGATACATACCCTAATCCACTTACATGACTTCTCAGCAAATCCAAATTTGCACAAGACTTTAAACAAAAAAGACCAGTTATTTGTATCATACGCTTTCATCATATCCAATTTCACTACAAAAGAAGAAACATTGTTGGAATGGATGGAGTGCAACACTTCATGAGCCACTAATGCACCTTCCATAGTCTCTCTTCCTGGTACAAAACCACCCTATTCTAGAGAGATGATTTTAATGATCAATTTCTATAGTCTCAAATAAATGGCTTTGGTAATAATCTTATATATTGTATTGCATAATGAAATGGGTTTGAAATATGCAAAAGATTTAGTCTCTTTGATTTTCAGAATAATAGTAATGTTAGTGGAATTGAAATTTTTAAGAATGGATGAACTCTATCTCGACTCCAGAACTACCAGCAATTCAGAGCCCAAAACATCCCGATATTCTTGGAAAAAAAGAGTCGTAAAACCATCTGAACCCAGAGCCTTATCCGAGGGGAAAGAAAATACTACTTTACGAATCTCTTCAATTTTGAAAGGAGACAATAATTGTTTATTATCAAGGGGACCAACAACATGAGGGATAGAATCCATAATCTCCTGCTCTTGAACATCAAATTGAAGGTTTGAAGAAGTAGGGGCAAGTAAGTTCTTAAAGTAGTTTACTCCATCCTGAATTTATTGTGCATCTCAAAGGGTTTTACCTAAGGAAGCTTCCTTAATGGAAAATATAGTATTGGTTGCTCTCTTTTTCTTGGTTGACATCTGAAAAAATTTGGTGGCTTTATCCCTTTCGCTTAACCATATCTCACGAGATTTTTATCTCCAGTATTCCTCCTCTCTCTTACATATTTCTTCCCATTCCGCCTGAAACTGTTTCTTCTTAGCAAACAAATCTGAATCTATCCCTTTAGAGATGATCTATTCATTAATCTGATGCAACTGGTTTTCAACAAGTTCTTTTTGAGCAAATATATTTTTGAAGACTTCCTTATTCCATATTTTAATTTAAGCTTTAACATACTGCATTTTTTTATGAAACTTAAACATTTTGGTGCCCACCACATGAGGAGCACTTACCCACCACTATCAAAGCAAGACATGAAAGTGGGGGTGCCGAAACCACATCCTTTCAAACTTGAAAGAAGGTCTATGACTATGTTTTGGCAAGGCTACCATTTTGTCAATGCTCAAAAGGATAGAGAAATTATCTGAACCTGATAAAGTTAAAATTTGAGCTCATAATGAAAAGTTTTGAGCCCTCCACTCTTGTGAAAAGAGGAATTTATCTAATCTCTTCGCAATTTGTAAGAAGCCAAATCTCCTATTAGTCCATGTAAAATTTTTTTTTGTGGAATACTATCAAACAATTCATTTGTTGGCATTATGTGAACCGATATGTGGACATAATGACATTGCATGTTGTCATTGATGTCAATATGTTGAAGAGGTGTGAACTGGCATATGTGAGAATCGGTATAACACTATGAACTGACATTTGTGCCAAAGTAAAGAGGTGTGCTTGTTCAAGGTGAACCGGCATATGGTTATGGGAACCGACACATGGAAGCATTGTATGACTACCAGTTGGTAGTCTCAACTTTAGGGTTTCCGGTTGATGTGCTTCAAGCCTGTATGGCTCAACCGGTGACATTGTGTGATGAGTTAGCATTGTAATGAAGAACATATCATGTTGCCACGTCAGCCTTGTGTGCATGAAGGATCTTGCATGAAGGAGATTGTTCCTATCTACCTTGGGAATGTGTGAAGTCTGTAAAACGGTGATAACGTGTGATGGGTTATCAATCGCTATGAAATTGGTGAAAATGGATGATGGAGAATGTCTTGAGATTGGATCAAGACTGTTGTAATTAATGGAGTGTTCTCAATGGTCGGGATTGAACCATTTGAATTCCTTAACCTAAAAGGTTTTGGGTTTAGGGTTTATGCTACTGACCTATCTATTTTCCTATAAGGTCAATGTTGTGTCTCTTTCTGAGGTTGTTGGCAAGAGTTGTGTATGTGTATCCTAGAGAAGGGATACTTAATTATTGCCAGACCAAAAGGAGAGAACTGATACTTGCAGAGTGTAAGGCAAAAGGTGAAGAGGAGCTTAAGTGGATCTGCATTGGCATTGAGTGTTGTTACCAGATCATTGTAATACCTGTTGATCTCTAACCACCTCAACAGTTGGAAAATCCCTTAACAGGGTAATTCAAAGCTACTGAGTTTGGAATCCTTTAGCTATTGAGTTCTTGAAATTCTCTAACAAGGTAACCTTTAATAGGGTTTAACCCTTAATCGGGTATTGTAGCCATCCCTTAACCGGGTGATCTTTAACAAGATCGGTTCCTAGCAAAACCTATTGTAATGTCTCTAACCAAACAAGGCTCCTAACAGAGTGAACTTCTAAAGAGTTCAAAAATAGCTTGTGGGTATTCATCCTCACTGTGGTTTTTCCCAGTTGGGTTTCCATGTGAAAAATATGTGTGTCATGTGTGATGCTTTTATCTTGCGATGCTTTGCTATTGTCTGTCAAGCATATGATGGTTCTGTGTTTTATGCCTATCGATAAAACATGCTGAACAAGCTATTATTATGATCTGATGATAGATTACCTATTTATGTATAAGAGTGAAATGGTAGTGTAGTCTCGAGTTGAGTGATAAGCTAAGTGAGTAACCGGTTAATGCTTGTCTCAGACATTCTTAGATTTACCAGTTGCACTCTATTTCAAAGCGGTGTCCCTGTCTGCCAGTCATTTGAAGTGTTTGTTGTCAAACCGGTTTAGGACTGTATTTTTGTTTGTACTTGTAGCGTAGAAATTAGGAATCATCAAAACAAGTAGATCAATCAATCAAAACACAAGACATGCTAGCTCAATCAAAAGAACACTCATTGAAATGAACCTAATCCTAAGCACATTCAATAGAGGTATGAAAACAAAGCATCTAAAAGAAAATATCATGCAAACCATATAACAATTCGGATGCTTCTTCCATGCGGCTCCATTGTTGTTCTTTCCTCTTCAATGGGTTTGTGGATCTCACCTACAAGTGCTCACACAATTGAAAGCAAAAAGCTCAAGAGTACTAGAAACGTAAGTTCGGTAGTTTGACAAAAATTCGGGATTCATGAAGGATTTGAAGGGTCAAGGATTCGAAGGGGTTTGATTGAAAAAAACATCCAATTTATAGAGAAATTGGATAAATGACAAGATTGGCATGATGCAATTCAAAGGGAAATTGCAAATCAATATGACAAATTATGACAAATTATGCATTTCCCATGCACAATTTGATTGATTGATAATTGATGACAAATTATGACACATTTCATGTCAACATTGATTGATTATCAATTATGACAATTTCATGACAAATTGAAATGCCACTCCCATAGAATTAGGAGATGAATTAGGAGGGAAAAGGAATTAGAAATTTGAAAATTAGGAAAATGAAATTGATGACAAATTAGGAAATTGGAATTAGAAATTGATGAAAAATAGGATTTAGGAATTAGTGAATTAATTAATAATTTTTCATTTATTAATCAATTCACAAAGAGGAATAATTAGCCAATTAAATAGAGATTTAATTGTAATAAGAAGACTTAGGATTAATAAATAATTTAGTAATCCTAGAGGAAGAAATGGCAAATTAGGTTAAATGAATAAATCATAAAACCCTAGAAGACGAATTAGAAATGCGAAAATGACAATTAGGTCTTGATTAAAGATAATTAATGTCATGATTCTGAATTGATAAATGACCAATGCGACAAAATAATTTGATTGATAAATGCGCCAATTGACGAGGAACAATGACAAATTGATCCAAATTGACATAATTGAGATAGACAATGATCGACAGCGAAATGATCGCAAAATGACAAGATTGAAGGATTGATGATAAATCGACAAGAGGACAAAACCCTAATTAGGATTGACGATGTCCGAAATGATAAGATTGATGATAAAATTGATAAGAGAACAATGATTGATGACAAATTGATCGCAAGATTGACAGGAGGACAAAACCCTAATTAGGATTGACGATGTCCAAAATGATGACAAATAAGCATGCTCATTGATGCAATAAGATAAAATCGATCAAAATCATGACTGGATAATGTTGTCGACAAGACCAAATTCGAAGACGAGATGATTGAAGAATATAGAAGAATGACTTGATGTTCGCAAATGATAAAGACCAAGTGCGTGACATAGGAGAAATGTTAATGCGACGCAAAAACCTAAAATGAGGCAATGCGCAAATGTTAAAGTATGATTCCGCAAGCGTTGACCATTTTTGGGTGTCTACATTTTGCCCCTCTTTGAGACAATGCGATTCTGAGCGTTGTTTCAAAGAACAATAACTAAATGCCCCAGACAATAATAATGACATATGCATGCCCCCTCGAGGAATTGGCCGGAAACATGCGGAAAAGAGGCCAATTGATCGATAAAAAATGATAGGATCAAACAGACTGACAATCGAAGATCGGATGCATGACAGACAATCAATTTAATGTGCACAAGACCACGACCAACATAAGATGGAGAGGACGCATTTCCATCTATGTAATGACAAAGAGCTATAAATGGGACCAAGAGGGTGAAAATGACTCATTTGCACTAGCTAAAGAGGAGGATTTGTTGCTCTGGACAAGGACACTTGCAGACAGATGGCGAGCATTCCAACGGCAGATCACCTTGGAGAACGTGTACGCACATTCAGACGACCGGAGGACACAGGAGCAGCGGTATGTATCTCGAAAACCCATGTTTTAAATTTCATGAATTTTGATGGCTTACGGGACATTGCGGGGCTGAGGAGGATAGAGGGAGGACCCAGTGACAGAGGCACGTACTCCTTATGACAGACAGTGGACATATGTAGTTTGACATGTTGTAGTCAGCCTGCGGGCCATACTTAGGACAGACAATCCGATTTTGTACTCCGACATTATTATGATATGTGATATGATATGCATCGATATGATGGATGCAATATGTTATGACTTATGGTTTTTTGCATGTATGGATGACTTTATGCACTGGTTTATGAACATGTATGGATGCATTTTTATGTATTTTGGATATGTTTATGAAAGGAAATGGATAAAAAATGCTTGATGTAATATGCGTGATGGAATGCAAATGTACTAACCAAATGGATGCAGGATGCAATATGTATGTTTGGAGATCGGAGCACTAGACCGAACTGACTATCCGACTGGACGGAAGAAGTATTAGTAAGAAATGAGATAGAAGACAGTTAGAGATGATGAAAACTTGCTTTCAGTAATGCACTTTGTAGGTGAGAACCTTTATTTTTATTTAGCAAAATGGATGCGTAGCATCATGGCATTGAAGGCCAGAGCTGAAATGCAATCCCTTTTTGCGTAAGACAGACACAGCATAGACAAACGACAATCATAATCAAAAAAGAAAGGAATCATGAGCCATCTCGGTCACTCTAAATCACTCAGTGACATCATCGAGCAACATAGGAACATGATCGAAGCCAAAGATAAATCAGTAAAAAGATAAGATGCACAAATTCAAGCAAATCAAACAAACATCTGGATCTTCATTGTCAAAAGTTGAACGTGCTGATAGGACGATCATGCTGTCTGGTTTCAGGAGATGCAGTACCCCGTCTAAGACAGGACACAGTCTGGTTTCGAGTATACCACACCCTGTATAAGACCCATGATAATGTAACAAGGACAAATGATTTTGATGCTGATATTCGATTGTATGACAATTGTGATCAGTTTGAACGTTTGATTTTGATTGAAAAGTTCATCTGGTTAAAGCATGATTTCATTAAAGCACGATGTTGGATTGATTGCGAGTGTTGTTGGATGAATGCTCAGTGATTTGTCTATGCATAAAGGGAATACTTTATTGCAAAAATGCGTGTTTTTGGTTTTTTTGGAATTTTACAATTTTTTTTTTTTGTTCGTTCATTCTTTTTTCAGGACTTTATTTGATTTTTATGAATTTTTTCAGGACATTATTCGATTTTTTTATGGATTATTTCAGGACAATTTTCAATTTTTTTGAATTTTTTTCAGGACTTTTTTGGATTTTTATGAGATTTTTTTCAGGACATTATTTGATTTTGTTTTTGGATTTTTTTTTCAGGACAATTTTCAAGTTTTATGGATTTTTTCAGGACTTTATTCGATTTTTTTTTTTTTATGGATTATTTCAGGACATTATTCCATTTTTATGCTCTAGTGATTGATCATGACGAGGGAAAAGCACCCAATGCGCACTTGAAAAACACATAAACCAGGACCAAAACATATGTACAAGACACTGGAGTAAGCAAGACAGTGATGTTGACCAATAACAGGCCTGGAATAAAACATTGGGTTGAGTGAAAGATAAGCATGATAACTGGCCGAGAGAAAGCATGGCAAGAAGTCATGATAGATGACGGAGCAATAATCTCATTACTCATGGCCCCTGATTGCCAGGTTTTCACCATGGTACTTGCCCAAAGCGCCTGTTTGCCAGGTTTTCACTAGAGGGTGAATCATTCATTTTTTTTCTTTTCTCTTTGTTTTTTTTTTTTTTTTTTTTTTGTTTTTTTCATTTTTTTGTATTTTTTTGTATTTTTTTGCTTTTTTCATTTTTTTGTATTTTTTTGCTTTTTTCATTTTTTGTATTTTTTTTTTTCAGGATCATATTTGAAGAAAAATCTGACAGCAAACTATGCCCAGTACTTGCGAAGATGCATGCTATTAATAGGATCAGACAGAGGTTCACCTTCGGGAGTCGCAAGCTGATATGCCCCCGATCCATAGGCTGCAGTTACTATGAAAGGCCCAACCCAATTAGGTTCAAACTTGCCCTTGATGACGTCAGTAGACTGTGCATTCTTGGGATTTGCCTTTAAAACCAGGTCTCCAACTTCGAAGTGTCGCCCTTTGACCTTCTTATTATAAGAGCGACGGAGACGGTTTTGGTATGCTTGCAAATGTGTCAGAGCTGTCTGACGTTTTTCATCTAACATCTCAAGCTGATGCAGCCGAGAGACTCTGTGTGTCTCATCATCAATCAGGTGTTGCAAGGAAACTCTCAAGGAAGGAATCTCAACTTCCAAAGGTAAAATGGCTTCCACCCCATACACCAAGGAATAAGGTGTGGCGCCAGTAGGTGTGTGGATAGAAGTGCGATAGGCCCACAGTGCTGGATTTAACTGTACGTGCCAATCTCGACCGGCGTCATTGACAACTTTCTTCAGGATCTTAATAATGGTTTTATTTGATGCTTCAGCTTGACCGTTACCCTGTGGATAGTACGGGCTAGAAAAACGGTGTTGAATATGAAATTTTTCACAAAGCTCTTTAACATCTTTATTCTTGAAGGGTCGACCATTATCTGTGACTATGGTAAGGGGAACCCCATATTTGCATATGATATAATTCAGCAAGAATTTTGAAATTTGGACACCAGTGATATATGTCATGGGGATGGCTTCAATCCATTTTGTAAAATATTCTGTAGCTGTAATAATGAATTTGTGGCCATTAGCAGATGTTGGCTGAATCTTGTCGATAAGATCCAAACCCCACTGAGAAAAGGGCCATGGAGATATAACAGAATGAAGCTCTTGAGTTGGTGCATGAATATAATCTCCATGAATCTGGCACTTGTAGCACTTTTTAACAAATTCATGAACATCTTTTTCCAAAGTGGGCCAGTAATACCCAGCACGAATCAACTTTTTGGCTAGGCTACGACCATTGAAATGGCCCCCACATATACCATCATGAACCTCGTGTAAAGCCGTTTGTGCTTCATCAGAATCCAAACACCTGAGGAGGGTATGGTCAAAAGAACAACGGTAAAGGGTGTCGGCGATGATGACATATTTGGATGTTTGTCGAATAAAGGCTCGGCGTTGGTTAGCGGAAAGGTTAGGTGGTAAAGTCTGGGATTTCAAATATTGATATATATCATTGTACCAAGGGGAATTGGGACCAACAAGAACGCACATCACATCAGCAGTCGGAATGTCAAAAGAGGGGACTAGCAATTGTTCGACCAAGAATTCACACTTGTCCATATTATGAGGCATATTTATCATGGAAGCAATCGTAGCCATTGCATCTGCCGACTTGTTTTGTATTCTTGGCACTTGACTGAAATGGATAGCTGTGAATTTTGTCTTGAAGAAGTCTACCATGTGCTTATAAGGAATAAGCTTTTCATCCTTTGTTTCGTAGTCATCATTGACTTGTCGGATGACTAATTGAGAATCTCCATAGACTTGCAAATGCTTGATATTCCAGTGGACTGCCACTCGAAGTCCTGTAACCAATGCTTCGTACTCTGCAATGTTATTGGTACATTGGAAAGTTATTCTGTACGACTTTGGAATAGCATCACCTTGAGGGGTGACAAACAAAATGCCTACGCCGGATCCGAACTTAGTGTGGGACCCATCAAAGTATAACTTCCATTCATTGGATGGTGTGAGAGCAAAGACTGATTCATCTGGGAAATCAGTCAACATGGGATGATCGTCTGAAATAGGAGAACCTGCCAGTTGATCTGCTATGACTTGTCCTTTTATCGCCTTTCGCTCCATATACTCAATGTCAAATTCACTGAGAATCATGACCCATTTTGCTAGGCGACCTGTCAAAGCTGCTCGGCTGAGCAAATATTTTAAAGGATCAATTTTGGCAATCAACAATGTTTGATGGCTTAGCATATAATGTCGGAGCTTTTGTGTTGCAAATACCACTGCTAAGCATGCCCTCTCAATAGTTGAATAATTTAGCTCATAGCCTACCAGTGTTCGGCTGATATAGTAAATAGCTCTTTCTTTGCCATTCTCATCTTGTTGAGCCAAAAGAACTCCTAATGCTGTTTCAGTTGCAGAGATGTACAATAAGAATGGCTTGCCTTTGATAGGAGGCATTAGGATAGGCGGCGACAACAAATAGTCTTTAAGAGCTTGAAAGGCTGATTGGCATTGCTCAGTCCATTTAAAAGCGACACCTTTGTGCAGTAAATGTTGGAATGGATGACATTTGTCGGCCAATTGAGCTATAAAGCGATGGATTGACTGAAGCTTTCCTTGCAGACTTCTTAATTGCCGAAGGTTTGAAGATGGAGGCATATCCATTATTTCTTTAACCTTGGCGGGATCAACCTCAATGCCTCGGTGAGAAACAATGTATCCGAGCAATTTTCCAGCTGTAACACCAAAGACACACTTTTTTGGATTAAGCCTGAGTTTGTAGGTCTCCATTCTGTCAAAGATTGGGCCCAAGATGGCTAGATGACTATCTCTGGTGACAGATTTGCATAACAAGTCATCCACATAATCCTCCATCAAAGTATGCATAAAATCATGAAAGATTGTCGTCATTGCTCTTTGATATGTTGCACCGGCATTTTTCAGACCGAAGGGCATCACATTCCAACAATAGGTGCCCCAAGCACAGGTGAATGCGGTCTTATGCTGATCTTCAGGTGCAATACGGATTTGATTGTAGCCGGAGAAACCATCCATTAGTGAAAGCATCTCATATCCAGCCGTCATGTCCACTATGATGTCTATGTTAGGAAATGGAAAATCATCTTTAGGGCATGCTTTATTTCGGTCCCTAAAATCTGTGCAGATGCGAATGCCCCCAGTTACTTTGCTAACTGGTACTAGATTTGAAATCCAGTCTGCATAATCAATGGGTCTAATGAAGCCCACATCTAGCAATTTTTTTAATTCCACTTTGACCAAAAGAGCCACTTGAGGATGCATTTTTCTAAGTTTTTGTTTGACGGGTTTAGCACCTGGTTTCAGTGGCAAATGATGAAGGACTAACTCTGGATCGAGGCCAGGCATATCTGCATAAGACCACGCAAAGCTGATCTTCTTCTCTAGAAAGAAATTAATAAAATCAATCTTCTCTTGTTTTGACAAGGAGGCAGCAAAGTGGATGACCTTAGGGTTATCAGGTGTACCCAAATTGATTTCCTCGGTCATCTCTACCAACAATGTGGATTTGTCCTGAATTGATAGGGATACGTCCACTCTTCCACCTTTGGGCGCCTCAGAAAGGTTTTCACCCGCAGGTACGTCTTTTATTTTTACTTTTGTACGATCAGAGAGCGCCTTACGGTTTTCACTCAAAGATCTATTCTTTTGATTTTTTTCTTTTTCTTTTTCTTGACTGGAAGAGGGAGTTGACTCCCCAAAATATGTTGTTGAATCCAGGTCAATAGCAAAGCCTGCCTTATGGTCGCCTTGTGGTATACCTTCCCGTAGTCCCAGGAACTCTGCAATTGCTTCGTCATTCTGAAAACAGTCCAACGTGAGCGGTTCTTGTTGGTCATATTGGATAAGTTGGGGATATATGAGGGGCATGTCATCATCAATTGTAAGGATAGAGAGGGCTGATATGGTAAAAATGTGAATGTCTGTGGTGTCACTATCCGAACTTCTTGTGTCGGATTCAGAGCTGGGATCCCAAAATGACTCGATCCAAGCATGAGGACAGGTTTTAGAAAGAGGAGTTATTTCATGTTTATCCTCCATAGGCAAGTTATTAGGGTCAATGAAGATATTGTCAAGGGCATAGGAGCTGGAAGAAAAAGAACTCCACTCCCATTCATTAGAATCAGTCTCGGGTTGGGTAGCCTCAGGTGTTATTTCATCGTCAGAATCACGCCCTTTTCGACACGTGGACCTTTTGGTAGATGTGGATCCAATTCGTAACGGTACAAAACCTAACCCTAAAGTTGGGGGTCGCCTCTCAGGTATGATGGGTTCTATCCTTCCATTGTTTTTCAAGCCTAAGCCACTGCAGCCATCATATCCTTTCTTCTGCAGCATAGTAAATCCTTTGCCATATAATTCCACTGGCAACTTGACAGGTGGAGTTTCAGTTGGATCCTTATAGAGCCAATCTATGACATCATCATCTATAGTTTCTTTGTCAAGTTCTCCCCATCTTGCAAATGTAGTGGGAGGCTGATATTGAATAATGACCTTGGGTTCCTTTTGCAATAAATGCGGTTTTCCATATGACTTTGGAGACATCGGCAAATTCCCAATGAGGAATGTTTGGTCCATTGAATATTCTCCACACCCTTGGTCTTGTATCTTCAGTTTTCCTTTAACAGCATCCAACAATGCATTGGGATCCACATAACTGTCTGATTTGGCTTCTGTATTGACTGGTACTTGCCGATGAGGAGTATCCCTTAGGGTAGCACAAAACTGGAATGGATTAGGATCTCCTGGAATGGTTATCTCAGTTCCATTGTAAGGATATTTCAGACATTGATGATAAGTGGACGGAACTGCTTTCATGGCATGAATCCACAGATGGCCAAGGATCATATTATAAGGGAGGTCAAGGTCTAGGACTTGTAGGAAAGTATTTTCCATCACTGGACCAACTCTGATGGGCAATACAATTATCCCTTTGGATGGGCGCTCAGCATCATCATAGGCTTTTATTGTTATTCTTTTGGAAGCATCAATGTCATTTTCTGAATATCCGAGACCAATGACCACTCTTAAGGTGCAGATATTAAGACCCGCTCCGCCATCTATCAAGACCCGTCGGATTTTGCAATTGTGGACAAAGACTTCTAGGTGCAAAGGGTCATTATGGGGAAGCTTGTCAGGTGAGATATCACTATCGGAAAATGCAACACTTCGGGAAATGGCTAAATGTCCAATCCGCGCTTGAAATTGCTCAACATCAATATCTGTTGGGACAGTGGACTCAGTCAAAGCTTTATCTAGGACTGCACGATGCATGGGAGACATTTTCAACAACTCTAGAATGGATATTTGTGCAGGTGTTTTTCCTAGATGATCCAAAAGATTATACTGACTCGCAGGAACTGGTTTGGGAGGAGCGGCAGGAGCTCCTTTCACGATTATTTTGGATCGACGAGTGGTGACCGCACAAGAAGGATCTTGTCCTTTTATTCTCAAGGTTGAAACATACTCATTTGACGCATGAAAACAATTAATGACATTGTGATAACTGGTATTTGCATAATTGGCCGTTTGAACAGAATTGGAAGACGACGCTTTACCCTTGTCATGATCAAGCAAAGGAGTTTTCAAAATAGTATGATCAGTATTAGAGGTCGGATGGGTT